>NW_028318666.1:322566-483849 GCF_062004578.1 Staurois parvus | reverse complement strand
CTACCACTGACAGGTATACTCAGGAGCCACGACCTGGTCTCAGGGTACTCCAAGTCCATCCCCACCATCAGGGGCTCTGGTGAACAAGTACTCTGGGGCTTAGATGCCGTGCTCTGGGGACGCCTAATCAGTGGAGTGCTAGAGGTACCGCCAGGAGGTCCCTTACAATCCCATTACCGGATATACCCAACTGGTCCAGTGAATCTCTTCTCCAATCGCAGTCAGATGAAGGCCCCATGGAGGCGCAATCCGCTGGACCCTCTGGCGGAGAAAGACGACGCAAGACATCACACCACACCTCAACCTCCCCTGTACAAAGAAGGCTCATTACTGGAGACAGTCTACCAGCATCACCTGCACACCGCAAGGCACGTCACAAATGACTTTTCCCCGTTTTCCCTTATCCGTGCTCATGAGTATCAACATTCCTGCAATCTGAGGCTTCTCTACTAGTGGATCAAATATGTTCAGTATTTTTCTTTTAATCCACGGTCCATTACATAGTCTATCCAAAACCGCCTGTGCTCCTGAAGTGTGGACGTTCGGGTATGTGTATCGCATCAAATTGTCATACTTCTTATGTACAATATTTATCAGTTATATATATTCGTATTGTTTGCATGTAATTGCTGAGGTACCCTCGCTCTTGGTATAGGGGAGCGATGTGGGGATACATCTAATGGAGACATGGGTTATATCCCTGCTGGCACTAGAGCTTATTTGCTTGGTCAGTAAAGACCTAAAACATCAAACTACTAGCCCTGCCGGAAACAGGAATGGAGATCTATTTATTTATTATTTATTTATTTATCGAGTTTATATAGCGCCAAAGGGTTTGCTCAGCGCTGTACAATAGAGGGGGGACAATACATGAAACAGTACAGTAACATCAAACAGCACACAAGGGGTAAGAGGGCCCTACTCTTTCGAGCTTACAATCTAGGAGGGAGGGGGTAGAGGTACAGGAGGAAATGGCTGTGGGGGATGGAGTGGAAGGAGGAGGGAAGGGCAGCGGCTGTTAGGTGAGGGTGGGGTAGGCTTCCCTGAAGAGGTGGGTTTTCAGGGAGCGCCTGAAGGTGAGGAGGGAAGGTGACAGTCTGATGGGTTGGGGTAGTGAGTTCCAGAGGATGGGGGAGGACCTGGAGAAGTCTTGCAGTCGTGATCTGGTTGGGATCCAGGGACACAGGCTAAGCCCTTTTATGGACTTTTGCCTGACTCACTGAATCCCAATGTATTGAGAGAATGGTACACTTAGATGGGGATTCGCTATGATCCTGCTTGTTGTGTCTTAATACCTTGGTTTCGTAAAGTTATTTGTTACGAGCTGGAGGACATGCATTTTATAATCCCTGAAATACCTCGGGACTAGCCTTTACACTTGTATTTATTATCTTTAATGTGGCACTATGTAACGGCTTGTACAGGATAGTATCATACTTGGCTGTATAACTCGCTCCTAATGTATCCCAGTCAATGATACCTTAACCGTTTCAATACCGTGCAATTTTACACCTTCCTGCCCAGGCCATTTTTCAGGTTTCAGCGCTCTCACACTTTGAATGACAATTGCGCGGTCATACAACACTGTACTCAAACTAATTTTATAATTTTCTTCACACAACTAGAGCTTTCTTTTGGTGGTATTTAATCACCGCTGGGGTTTTTATTTTTTGCTAAATTAACAAAAAAAGACCAAAAATTTTGAAAAAAAAACACATTTTTCTTTGTTTCTGTTATAAAAGTTTACAAATAAATAATTGTTCTTCATAAATTTAGGCCGAGATGTATTCTGCTACATGTCTTTGGTGAAAATAACCCAAATTAGGATGTATTTTTTAGTTTGTAGGAAAGTTATAGAGTTCACAAACTATGGTATAGATCTGAGTATTGATCAATCCTGAAGTACTGACAGCCAATCTAATTTCTTGAGGTCCAAGAATGTCAGAACAGTACAGATATCCCCCAAATGTCAGGACAGTACAGATATCCCCCAAATGTCAGAATAGTACAGATATCCCCAAATGACCCCTTTTTGCAGAGTAGACAGTCCGACGTACTTCATAAGAGGCATGGCGAGTTTTTTGAAGTTGTATTTTTTTGTCATAATTTTTCGGAAAATGAAAAAATTAAAAAAATTATTTTCACTATTTTTTTTTTTTACATACTGTCACCAGTGCAGTACAGCGTCATCATATAACTGACATGGCGGTGAACAGGGACACTGACTGGTGACAGTATGAAAAAAAAATATTTTTTTTTTTTAAAAAATGTTTTTATTTTTTTATTATATTTAATTTTTTATTACATTTTTTTTAAGATTTTTTTTCATATTTTACTATGACCAAAGTAGTACAATGTTACCATAGTAACATTGTACTACTTTGGGGAAGTGATAAGTATTTTATTTTTTTTTGCACAATTTGCTTATAGCAAAGAATTACTTTGCTATAAGCAAGCATTTACCTGAATGAAATCGATTCATTCAGCTTTTTTTTTTTGTGCTTAGCTGTGATTTGGTCACAGCTAATCACATGACATGTGCATGTGATTAGCTGTGACCATTCACAGCTAGGCACTAGTATACAATGGATGGCATCATGAATGAAGCCATCCATGTATAAAACTGTCGTGACCTGCTGTGATTGGTCACAGCAGGTCACATGGTACCAGCAACGGGAGCCGGTACTCGGATCTGTCATCGGCCGTGTCCGAGGTGCACGGCCGGTGACAGATCGCACTGCTGCGCCACTGTGCATTCGCGCAAACAGAGCATGTGCGGGAGCATGCCAAATGGCGTGCACCCCGAATGGAGAGACACATCTGAAGCCGCCAAACGGCCATTGGCCGGGCGGCTAATGGTTAATATGGACCCATGGGATTCCATATCAGCTTAGTGTACTGTTATACATACCTATCACTGATCCTTGACTTATATAAACGAATATTTGGGTCAATGTAGAAAATATATTAATATTTTACTTGCATTACTCCTTCGCTCTCCTTACATTATTTTCTTCCTACATAGTACTCTGACTACCTTAACATGCAACTCGGTATCTGACATGTTACATACCTTCTAACTATATATGAATAAGGTGGTAGCTCAGATATAGGATATGGGACCTCCCTATTTGATATTCACATATATAGTTCACTCCGTAGTTGGTTCCAGTTTGGACCTATACATTTAGTTGATCTGATTTGATCCATGCTCGTATTGGGCTACGGATTCTGGATGCCTTCACTCCATCAACCTACCTCTGTTTAGTAGGCGGTGGGGCGTTCAGCATTCATAAGCAATGACATGCTATGCAGCATAAGATCCCTCGGTTGGGACTAATATTTACATTGTTTTTGGAAAACGGTTTAAGGAAATGTATGGTTTAAAGTCACTTACAGGAAACGACTAATTACAGATTGCATTATGTTTAACTTGTGATAATATAATATATTCAAGGTAGAAGTATGCTACACTCTATTGAATAACGCATTTTCAGTGTTTGGCCAAATCAATATGTTGTACATTCAAAACTCATTTTACTCACTCATCACAGAATCCAAATTCAAAACCACAACATCATCATTACTCAACTGGGAAACTATACTAAACCAATCACCAACTGACCAAATCTGGAATAAAACATTCAAATTAACCTACAAAGCATCATGATGTGCATCCCACTGGGAATCATACCTCAAACTATTACACCACTGGTATCTAACCCCTGACAGACTAAACAAAATATATCCTTCTCGCACCCCACAATGTTGGAGACAGTGCAGAGAAAAAGGATCCCTATTCCACATAATGTGGAATTGCAAAGCACTACAGGAACAACATCTTCCACCTGATATCTGACATCACAAGACAAAAATAAGTCCTACTCCAGCATTGGCCCTACTCCACATAGGAATACACACACTACCTCACTGAACTCACATACTATCGTCATCCACATCCTTCACGCAGCAAAAAACAACATTACTAAACTCTGGAAATCCTTAGAGTCTCCCTCTATTTCCCAAGTTATCCTCAATCTAAATACACAATGCGATATGGCGAGAGGATTCGCACTACTACAAGCTACCGACACTAATTTTCATAAAAAATGGTCCTTATGGTCTCTAAACTCAAATTACACAATAAAATTCTGATTGCATATATCCTACAATACAACTCTTTACAACACTATTGACAGGTATTCCAGTTAATTGTTGTTAAATGTTTTTGCTCCCAGTTGTTACTCCCTCTCCCCCTCCATCATACCTCTACTCCATTCTTCCCTGGTTCCCAACAAACAAAATAATATAGTGAACAATCTATTGACTGACATCATTAAGAGACTCCTTTGAGCCTCTTAAACATCACACATTGTTGAAATGCCAAAATACAACAAGAACCAGACTTGATGTATGATATATGATTAACCTGTATTTCAATAAAAAAAGTTGAAGTAAAACCTTTCTTCTTGTGACATCTTTGATTAATTGGTCAACTGCCTCTCCAAACAGACATCTGCCTTCAAAAGGCCCATGTGCAAGGTGCTTTATACTGACAGCTTCAGCTGTCCAGGTTTTAAGCCAAAAGGTTCTGCACATGTGAAAGGAGATTAGAACTAGAGATGAGCGAAGTATTCAAAAATTCGATTCGACTGATTCGGTGAATTTGTGAAAAAAATTTGATTCGAGTCGAATATATTCGCTGCGATTTTAACTTATAAAAGGGTGTTTCTAGGCTTCAGAGAGCCTTTATATTAGTGCAGAACACTGTACCTTTAATTTAAATGCCCTTGGAGTCTGCTGGGGAAGAGAAATAATACTGTCAGTCAGTATGACATGCAGATGAGTGCCGTCGATCTTAGAATCACCGCACACTTCACTCATTTGGGCAGTCACGGGGCCAAAACCAGAGTGTGGAGCCACAGTGTGGCAGTGGAGGCAGCAGCAATGGGAGGCCATACAGCACCCTATGACAAAATGGAACCCACCAGCAGTGTGAGGAGACCTGAAAGTGGCACATGGCAGAGTGTGGCGATGGAGACAGCAGCAATGGGAGGCCGTACAGGGACCCACGCTGCTGGTGGAGCTGCCACTGCTCCTACCACCCCACCCCTCCCCTGCTGCCATGGCAGCGGAACGCGAGCGCACAGGGCCCACAGTGTCTGAGGATGGATGTTGGCGCAGAAAGGCAGAGACCAACTGACTACATAGGTGGTTTTTATAGTACGTTATTTTGGCCTCCCTCTCAGCAGGTGTGAAAAAGGCCACCATTTTTGAACGGTAGCGAGGGTCCAACAAGGTGGACAGCCAAAAGTCATCCCTCTGTCTGATGGTTATTATTCGGCTGTCGCTACGCAAGCAACCGAGCATGCTATGGGCCATTTGTGCCAAGGAATGCGAGGGACTCCCTGCCTCCATTGTCATGGAAATTTTGTATTGTTGGTCGAACTTTAAATGTGTCATATATTCGTGTTATTCATATGTCTCTCGTGTGGCTTAATTAAAGCTCTGAAGGCTGCAATTGGGCCATGCACATGTACAATGTATGTATTACAGTACTCAGCTTGGTAATGGATGAGATGGCAGATCTGCGCTTATAGACCGGCGTGTATACCACCACGGCATTCCATGCGAATGCTGCTGTCAGTAGACCGTGGGCCTGTATCCACATATCAGCAGCATAGTACCACGTGGGCTTCATAACGCAATGCACAAGCGGTGTGAACTCCACGTGTAGGCTTATGCATATCTTACAACCCATTACTAATCTGAACTGTATCTTGGATGGATGTGTTTTAATAAAGATCGTATCGGGCCCATCCAGGTACAGACTGGTATTTTTAGGAGATGCTTGTGCAGAGAATTTACATACCAATAGAAGCTAGTAGGACAGGAAATATGACCTCAGATGGCTCATAGGGGGGAAGGGGAGGAAGTCTGCTGACCTCAGAAGACTCATGGGGGAGGACCAGTGATAGATAATAGGAAAGGCTATGCTCCAATTGGAATGTACATCCTGTGTATAGGCAATCCCCATTGCATTGTTCGGTGGGAGGGGATTGACTTTATTCATGTGGGGGGCATGTGTGTATTTTTAATAAAACAGAGAGCTGGGTCTAAAATCAGCCCTTATGTGGATTGCAACCAGCCTTAGAGTGTCGTGTGATCATTCTAGGGTAACGGAGCTCCAATCACCTACATTTCAACAGAACCAAAGTATTTGGATGGGCAGGGATCGTGTAGTTTAGCTGCAGTCGTGGTAAGCGAGATTCGCACAGCTTTATGGGGGATTTCTGCGCATCCAACTGCGAGTACTCACGGTAAGGAGAAATTCGTTAAAGCGAATTTCCAAGACAGTTTGGCGAGCCTGGTGGATACTAACGCGTATTCTTGCGTAGCTAACCAAGAACGAGGGGGGAATGGGCCATCATGAACTAGCAAAAAGTATGCCGGCACATTTCAGGTCTCTCTGCCATTAAGAGGATCGCTTTTTGCGTGTTCGTGTGGCTGATTTCGCTCTCTGTTAGCTAACAAGAAATACCGCTTAACAAGGACCTCGTTTTTGTCCTAAACTCTTGATTTGTGGGTGAAAGACAAGGGTTTGTCTCTGCGGAGAGCAGCAGAGGGGTGGGTTTGGTTGGCTGGATTTGGTCAAGTTTAAAAATCTTCCAACCAAAAATTAAACGGGTATATGTTTTAGTGGGTAAAAGTTGTTGCATAGTGTTAGGTAAGTATTTGCGGGTTGTAGGTACTGTGGTGATTGCTTTACCCCCCTCCACGTGAGGTAATTATTACAGTGCTGAAAGGCTTAGGTTAATTGTTAACTGTTGTAAGATCTGTGTTATGTAGTCTGTACAATGTTTTGTGGTACTACCGCTCCCAGCAAGCATGCAGCAGGGGGTCCTTTCTGTTACATGTGCATGTTAGTGTGATATGTTGGTGTTTTATGTCTGTTCTGTGATCGTGCCAAATTGTGTTGTATGTGTGCTTCATATTGTTGTGTAATTGTCCAGTGTATGTTCTGTCCAAACGTCTGTTTTATGTAAGAGGCAATTTTGAGGCTAGAGTCTGCCGTGTGCTTCCCTGTGGGGGGCCATTCTAGTGTTACCATGTGCTTCCCTGTGGGGGGTCATTCTAGTAATGACCATGTGCTTTCCCTGTTGGTGGCCATTTTGTTGGCTACCATGTGCTTTCCCTGTTGGTGGCCATTTTGTTGACTACCATATGTGCAGTAATCTCTATGCAATGTGTATGCAGTTTTCTATATGCATTTGACCCATATTGTGTTTTTAATCCAAATTTTTTACAGTTTCATTTGTTTGCTTTTAGCTTTAAATTTGCGTATTGCCAGCCAATTTAAAGTGTGTTAAGCGAGTTTTCCCTTCACGTGTTCCACATTTAGTGAGCGCGGTGAAGTCTGGGTTTTTGCACATAGATTTCTTGTATAGTGATTATGTTTTTCTTGTGTTTTTCCTGTTAAAAGTAGTTCCTTATTGTAAAGCGGGTTTGTTTTAAGCTGCTGTGTCGCGTGTTTCACGTCCAGCAGACTTTTTGTGTAAACGGTTCTAGGTGGTTGCAGTGAAGATTGCGTGTGTAGCGCAGATCGTTTAGCGGTGTTGGTATGAGTGATTTTTGCGTCAGCAACAAGGTTACTTTTGGCGCAGTTTTTCGGTTTACCTCTGTGTAATTGTTTTACTGTGAAACGTCCCGTGTTTTTCATAAGGATCCACTTTGTCCTTTTTAACAGTTTTTCAGGTTGAAAAGGGTTTTTTTCTGTGTGTATTAGGAAAGTTTTTTTCTTTACACAAATTTCCTAAAGGTCAGTTAGTAGGTTTCTGCCCAACCAGTGACCCCTAAGTAACATCCAAGAACCCGTCTTTTTGTTTTGACTTGTGTTAGCTACTGTGTGCAGGGAGAGAAAAGCCACTTTCATCATTGTGCGGTGTGGCCTGCCAAACACAGTGGGTGATGAGAGCCACATAAATTACGCTGTGTGAGTGGGCGGTCCAGGGAAATCCTGGTCACCACAAACACTTCGGGTGGTCAGGATCGCATAAATTGCGCTGTGGGAGTGGGAGGTGTGCTCTCAGTCTGACCGCCACTTGATGCGCTTCGGGTGATCGATAAGTATCACATAAATTATGCTGTGCTGGGAAAGTGGTGGAATCAGGCCTCTCGGTAGGATTCCACCGAGTGCTCCAGGGGGTAAACAGGTACCCGGACGCGGGATATATACCAGTGACAAGTCACGATGGGCAGTAGTCAGTCCATGAAGAGAGACGGGGAAGCAGCCCTCTTCAGGGTAAGGACAGCTGCACAACTGATGAAGGTGAGTTTGGGGGGGAAGTCTACAGAACCCCTCAAAAGGTGGAATAAATGGTCGAAGGGTACCAGATGGGAAATTCCCCGGGAAGGTACATTTGACGCATGGAGGTGGGAAAAATTCATCTCTGAATTTGAACCACGGATGCAGGCGTCAGAACTAGAGATCGCACAGCTATGGCTTCACAGGTCAATCCAATTAGGGAAGCAGGGCATACATAAACTGGTGTCTGTCCGGAAGAACCAGGTGATGTATACCTGGCCTCCAGAGGGAATAAAACAGGAGGATCCGGTGTCAGAGGTGGAGGAAGCTCTTTCAGGGCTGACTCTACTAAGGCAGGCAGGATCAGGGTCTGCTGGGGTTCCCCAACAACCAACAGTGGCTGAGATAAGTATAACTGCACCTGTCTCTTCTGTTAGTGACGTCACTTTTGATGTACCTTCTGTGTCTTCTGTATCTATGCCTCAGCCTCTGCCTCTACCTCTCCCTTCTCCCTGCTTCACCCCAGCTCCTTCTGTTTCCAACTACGAAGCCTTCTCAACAACCGATTTGCAGACTATCTGTGAATCAAGGGGAATAGACACCCGGTTAAGAAACAGGGCGGATTGCATCAAAGCGCTACGAACCACTGATCAGACCCCTGCCCCCCAGCTATACCCTGATCTGAGGGACCTCAAACCTGAAGGTGCAGTAAGCGAGGTGGTTAATCTAAGCCCACCGATGAAGCTGGGTCAGCCCTTGCACTCTTCCCGGACCGAGGCCTATCCAGTCAGGGTGCAGCAATTTGAAGGTCCTCCCAATGCACGGGGGGAACGGACTTTAGGGGAACGGGTAGTTTGGCATGTCCCCTTCACCCCGGCAGAGATCCGCACTATTCTGGCTGAGCTCCCGGACTATCGAGTCAATCCGAGAGGATTTGCTCGAATGTTTGGACAAAACCAGTTCAGCTATGGTATGAGCGGGTCAGATTGTGCGCAGATCCTGCGGGCTAAGGTGGGCATGGAAGTGGCCAGTACAGTGATTGCAGGGTGCTCTATAACCACGCATGAGGAGATGACTTCAGGGGGCAAAGAGTTCTGTGCACAGCTAAAGGCAAAGCTTCCAGAAATGTATGGTGCTACTCTACTACGGACATGATGAAGCTCACCCAGGGTCCTAATGAGGAAAGCGCCTGCTTCTGGCGCCGTCTCAAGCAGACGGCACTGGATGCGGATCTGGAAGTTGGACCTGATGCTCCAACTGAAGGGGTAAAGGTGACCGCGACGCACATTCTGTTGCGGGCCAAATTTTTGGAAGGCATCGATACTAAAATTCGGGAAAGGCTGGTTCTGGCCCGACCCGAATATAATGAGATGTCTATCCTTGCTATCCTTTCCACTCTTGCGGCAATAGAGAGGGAAATGGATAGAAGAAAACAAGACAAGGCCAAAGTTCTTATGTCCCAGACCCCACACGAAAAACCAAGGGATCTGGGTCACAGGAAGGATAGGCCCCCACCCAGGTGCTTCCAGTGCCACCAAACGGGGCACATGAGGAGGAGCTGTCCCTAATTACCTAAAGGTCGGTGGCAGTTCATTCCTGATGAGTCCTCCGCCCCTATGACCACCATGGTAAGTAACTCCTATGAATTCTCATAGGAAGTTGACAAATCGGT
Organism: Staurois parvus; assembly: GCF_062004578.1. Taxonomy (NCBI): domain Eukaryota; kingdom Metazoa; phylum Chordata; class Amphibia; order Anura; family Ranidae; genus Staurois; species Staurois parvus. The sequence goes on along the minus strand of NW_028318666.1, from coordinate 473,872 downwards.
GTCGGCCCAGATCCATCTTTTTCTAGAGGAATTAAAATATCCCCTCCCTTGTCTCACCGCACCGGTGCAGCAAGAACGGTCCTGCGAAAACAGGACATCCAAGGCAAGGTACCCCTCTCAGGGGAAAGCCCTCCTAACCCCTACTAACCTCACTATCAAACGATGCACTATTCTTAACCCAGCTTCTCTTCTTCCTGTGTCGGAAGATGAGAAGGGGGGGGAGGACAGCAATGACAGTGCTGAATTTTGCAACACGACTAACAATACTAACACCTCTTCTGCTAACATGTCTTCTTTGTCCACTACTAATCTCTCTTCCAAAGGACACGACTGCATTTCTTTGGTGGAACTGGAGTCAGCGACGACACACCCCATATCACCCCGAGAGTAGCGGTAAGGTTGAACGTCTTCCGATACCCAAAAACCTTGGCCTGAGTGTCTCCCCATTGCCCCCTATTCCATCCGGAATGCCCCTCGGCAACCACATGGGCTGTCACCCTACGAGGTGTTGTTTGGGGGACCTCCCAAAACAGGGTTGTACTTTCCTCAACAGTTGTCGTCTTTGCATTCACAGCTTACAGGTTATGTGCAATCTCTGCAACGGGAGCTGCAGAAGATACACCATCGGGTCCGCGAATCGCTCCCCGATCCAAATACAATAAAAGGTGTTCTTTCTATTGAGCCAGGTGATTGGGTCGTCCTAAAGAAACATCAAAGAACCGGACTCGAGCCACGGTTCACCGGACCATACCAAGTCCAGCTGACGACACCTACCTCACTCAAACTCGAGGGACGAGACAACTGGGTGCACGCAAGCCACTGCAAGAAGCTTTTCAGCTACACCAGAGAATGAGGGGTGTCATTTTCCTTTTTCTTTTTGTTTGTATGTCATACATGTGTGTGAACGGAGGAAAAGACGGCAGATACCCCAACCTTTTATTTAAAATGCACCTGCGTTTAGCCAGAACCGCCAACAAAACCAACTGTTGGGTATGCTCTAAGCCCCCACCCAGTCATCACATGTCCGCAATGGCCGCTGTTCATGCCCTATATGACATCCGCGTCGGCATGAAAAAGCAAGGGACCCCTGGTCAGCCCCCACGTAGACATTTATCGGTAGAACTTAATGACACATTTTTAGCAAGTAACATCAGTTTCAGCACCAATATTAGCTCTAGCTCCTGTAGGGCCCTCACCAGTCCATTATGGGTAACTGGGCAGCTAGGCAGCCCTCAGGTGTGCTTTAACATCAGCTTTGGCACAGGTAACAAGTTTGTTGGGACTACCACCTGCGAGGGAGGTATAACTGTCAATCTGACTAACCAGACTTCCTTTCTGAGTAACCACACTGACCGACCAGACCACGTGTGTTGGAAGGACGGATGTGATGTGCAGACTGAGGGAGCAATCCCCCAGTCTGTGCAACTGTTGCTCAGTGCCAGAGGCCGAACGAGGAACTCCTCCTGTTCTGCTCTGACAGGTCCATACTATTTTCTGTGTGGTTCGGCAGCCTATAGAACATTTACCCAGAACGCGAAAGGTTCGTGTGCCCTCATAAAGCTAGTCCCCGCATCCTATGTAGTGATGGACCATGAAGAGTTGATGGTCCACAAGAAGGTAAGGATGGCAGGGAGAGTTCGCAGGGAGCTGTTCTCTGAGGGCGACCAGGCATGGGCTTGGTTCCCCTCATGGACAGGATGGGGAATAGAACTTATGAAGCGCCTGAACAATTTTTCTGTCATCGTGGATAGTATGTTTAACGAGACCGTAGAGGCTGTCAGAGAAATTGCCCAAGAACAACGGCAGATGGGAATTTTAGTGCTTCAGGAGAAGATGGCCCTTGATTATCTTTTAGCCGCCAAAGGGGGGTTCTGTGAGTTCATCGGAGAGGATTGTTGTACTTGGATAGAAGACACCGATGACAAGGTCCAGGCCCATATGGACAAAGTTAGTGAACTACAGGGAAAAGCTAGAGCTATAGCTAGTGAGGGTTGGAATCCGTTCAAGGGTTTGGGAGGATTGGGAGATTTCCTGTTCTCCATCGGATCTTGGTTGAAGGAAGTGGGAGTGTATGTCCTGATGCTTCTCTTTTTCATCTGCCTTTTATATGCCGCGGTGAGATGTTCCTGTTGCCTCATCGACCGTGTAAGCCAAGCTCGGGCAGACGACCACATCTCCATGCCCGCTCCGGGGATCCCACTCCAACCACTGATCGGAGGAAGACCTCACCAACCAACCACCTTCTCTACAGATTACGTCCTGGCTTCCCTCTAATTTATCTCTCTGAAGACCACATTCTCCAAGACCTTCAAGCAAGCTTCAGGCCTCATCATGGTTTGTGTCTGCGATTTGGAAAACCGTCTGGGTTGAGACCAGCCTTGTGTGGCCCCGTCTGCAGGGGCAATTTGAGAATCTATTGCTGGATCTCCCCAGACCACCGTGGGATCACAAGCTTTATTCATACCACAAGTCTGTTTGTGGTTTTTGCAAGAGCCTTCCTGTAGTGAAGGTTCCAACGCTCTTGAGGATCATCGCTTCAATCAAGCCTGTTTGCGTCGAGTCTGCGTCGGGTCTTGTTGTTTCAGGTACCCCGTGGAGCTTTATTCTCAGGGACAACTACAGGAACTCTTTGAAGTTTGAGACTACACCCATCAAGCTGAAGAAGATCAAGAAGGGACACGAGGAGAATATGATAAAACAGGAGGGAATGTCATGGAAATTTTGTATTGTTGGTCGAACTTTAAATGTGTCATATATTCGTGTTATTCATATGTCTCTCGTGTGGCTTAATTAAAGCTCTGAAGGCTGCAATTGGGCCATGCACATGTACAATGTATGTATTACAGTACTCAGCTTGGTAATGGATGAGATGGCAGATCTGCGCTTATAGACCGGCGTGTATACCACCACGGCATTCCATGCGAATGCTGCTGTCAGTAGACCGTGGGCCTGTATCCACATATCAGAAGCATAGTACCACGTGGGCTTCATAACGTAATGCGCAAGCGGTGTGAACTCCACGTGTAGGCTTATGCATATTTTACAACCCATTACTAATCTGAACTGTATCTTGGATGGATGTGTTTTAATAAAGATCGTATCGGGCCCATCCAGGTACAGACTGGTATTTTTAGGAGATGCTTGTGCAGAGAATTTACATACCAATAGAAGCTAGTAGGACAGGAAATATGACCTCAGATGGCACATAGGGGGGAAGGGGAGGAAGTCTGCTGACCTCAGAAGACTCATGGGGGAGGACCAGTGATAGATAATAGGAAAGGCTATGCTCCAATTGGAATGTACATCCTGTGTATAGGCAATCCCCATTGCATTGTTCGGTGGGAGGGGATTGACTTTATTCATGTGGGGGGCATGTGTGTATTTTTAATAAAACAGAGAGCTGGGTCTAAAATCAGCCCTTATGTGGATTGCAACCAGCCTTAGAGTGTCGTGTGATCATTCTAGGGTAACGGAGCTCCAATCACCTACATTTCAACAGAACCAAAGTATTTGGATGGGCAGGAATCGTGTAGTTTAGCTGCAGTCGTAGTAAGCGAGATTCGCACAGCTTTATGGGGGATTTCTGCGCATCCAACTGCGAGTACTCACGGTAAGGAGAAATTCGTTAAAGCGAATTTCCAAGACACCATCTCCACAGCATACTGCCACGGTGCGTCTGGGTCCTCTGTCTCCTCCTCCTCCTCCTCTACCAGATGCTCCTGCTCCTCCACTCCTGTCCGCTGAGTGGAAAAACCACCCATTTCACTCAATAATTCCCGAGCACCAATGTCCTCCTCTACCTCCTCCTCTTCTTCCTGTCCTGCCCCCACAGGGGTCATGTGGCGTTGAGATCTGTGCGCCACGTCTACCGCACCCTGACCAGCCATTGTTAACAGCATTTGTTCCAGGACGTGCAACAGAGGAATGACGTCGTTCATCCCATAGTCCTGCCGACTCACGAATAGCGTGGCCTCCTCAAAGGGCCTGAGCAAGCGGCAGGTGTCACGCATGAGCTGCCAATGGCTGACATCTAAGTTACACAGGGAGTACCTTTATCCGCTTGTAACATCAGGAAATCGGTGATGGCCTTTCGCTGTTCGTAAAGGCGGTCTAACATATGTAGGGTTGAATTCCACCTTGTTGCAACGTCACAGCATGAGGAGTCGGTACAGGGGCCCATGGCAGATTAGGGGCCTGGCCGCAGCAATGTGAGGCCCGTAATCTGCCAGCACCCTATGACAAAATGGAACCCAGCAGCAGTGTGAGGACACCTGAAAGTGGCACATGGCAGAGTGTGGCGATGGAGACAGCAGCAATGGGAGGCCGTACAGGGACCCATCAGACACTGTGGACCTGGCAGCAGCGTGAGGAGGCGGTACAGGGGCCCATGGCAGATTAGGGGCCTGGCCGCAGCAATGTGAGGCCCGTAATCTGCCAGCACCCTATGACAAAATGGAACCCAGCAGCAGTGTGAGGACACCTGAAAGTGGCACATGGCATGACACACTGTGGACCTGGCAGCAGCATGAGGAGGCGGTACAGGGGCCCATGGCAGATTAGGGGCCTGGCAGCAGCTATGGGAGGCCCGTAATCTGCCAGCACCCTATGACAAAATAGAACCCAGCAGCAGTGTGAGGAGACCTGAAAGTGGCACATGGCAGAGTGTGGCGATGGAGACAGCAGCAATGGGAGGCCGTACAGGGACCCATGAGACACTGTGGACCTGGCAGCAGCGTGAGGAGGCGGTACAGGGGCCCATGGCAGATTAGGGGCCTGGCAGCAGCTATGGTAGGCCCGTAATCTGCCAGCATCCTATGACAAAATGGAACCCAGCAGGAGTGTGAGGAGACCTGAAAGTGGCACATGGCAGAGTGTGGCGATGGAGACAGCAGCAATGGGAGGCCGTACAGGGACCCATGACACACTGTGGACCTGGCAGCAGCGTGAGGAGGCGGTACAGGGGCCCATGGCAGATTAGGGGCCTGGCAGCAGCTATGGGAGGCCCGTAATCTGCCAGCACCCTATGACAAAATGGAACACAGCAGCAGTGTGAGGAGACCTGAAAGTGGCACATGGCAGAGAGTGGCGATGGAGACAGCAGCAATGGGAGGCCGTACAGGGACCCATGAGACACTGTGGACCTGGCAGCAGCGTGAGGAGGCGGTACAGGGGCCCATGGCAGATTAGGGTCCTGGCAGCAGCTATGGGAGGCCCGTAATCTGCCAGCATCCTATGACAAAATGGAACCCAGCAGGAGTGTGAGGAGACCTGAAAGTGGCACATGGCAGAGTGTGGCGATGGAGACAGCAGCAATGGGAGGCGGTACAGGGACCCATGACACACTGTGGACCTGGCAGCAGTGTGAGGAGGCGGTACAGGGGCCCATGGCAGATTAGGGGCCTGGCCGCAGCAATGGGAGACGCCCGTAATCTGACAGCATCCTATGACAAAATGGAACCCAGCAGCAGTGTGAGGACACCTGAAAGTGGCACATGGCATGACACACTGTGGACCTGGCAGCAGCATGAGGAGGCGGTACTGGGGCCCATGGCAGATTAGGGGCCTGGCAGCAGCAATGGGAGACGCCCGTAATCTGCCAGCAACCTATGACAAAATGGAACCCAGAAGCAGTGTGAGGAGACCTGAAAGTGGCACATGGCAGAGTGTGACGATGGAGACAGCAGCAATGGGAGGCGGTACAGGGACCCATGAGACACTGTGGACCTGGCAGCAGCGTGAGGAGGCGGTACAGGGGCCCATGGCAGATTAGGGGCCTGGCCACAGCAATGGGAGGCCCGTAATCTGCCAGCATCCTATGACAAAAGGGAACCCAGCAGGAGTGTGAGGAGACCTGAGAGTGGCACATGGCAGAGTGTGGCGATGGAGACAGCAGCAATGGGAGGCCGTACCGGGACCCATGACACACTGTGGACCTGGCAGCAGCGTGAGGAGGCGGTACAGGGGCCCATGGCAGATTAGGGGCCTGGCCGCAGCAATGGGAGACGCACGTAATCTGCCAGAATCCTATGACAAAATGGAACCCAGCAGCAGTGTGAGTACACCTGAAAGTGGCACATGGCATGACACACTGTGGACCTGGCAGCAGCATGAGGAGGCGGTACAGGGGCCCATGGCAGATTAGGGGCCTGGCAGCAGCAATGGGAGGCGGTACAGGGACCCATGAGACACTGTGGACCTGGCAGCAGCGTGAGGAGGCAGCACAGGGGCCCATGGCAGATTAGGGGCCTGGCCGCAGCAATGGGAGGCCCGTAATCTGCCAGCATCCTATGACAAAATGGAACCCAGCAGGAGTGTGAGGAGACCTGAAAGTGGCACATGGCAGAGTGTGGCGATGGAGACAGCAGCAATGGGAGGCCGTACAGGGACCCATGAGACACTGTGGACCTGGCAGCAGCGTGAGGAGGCAGTACAGGGGCCCATGGCAGATTAGGGGCCTGGCCGCAGCAATGGGAGGCCCGAAATCTGCCAGCATCCTATGACAAAATGGAACCCAGCAGCAGTGTGAGGAGACCTGAAAGTGGCACATGGCAGAGTGTGGCGATGGAGACAGCAGCAATGGGAGGCCGTACAGGGACCCATGACACACTGTGGACCTGGCAGCAGCGTGAGGAGGCGGTACAGGGGCCCATGGCAGATTAGGGGCCTGGCCGCAGCAATGTGAGGCCCGTAATCTGCCAGCATCCTATGACAAAATGGAACCCAGCAGCAGTGTGAGGACACCTAAAAGTGGCACATGGCATGACACACTGTGGACCTGGCAGCAGCATGAGGAGGCGGTACAGGGGCCCATGGCAGATTAGGGGCCTGGCCGCAGCAATGGGAGACGCCCGTAATCTGCCAGCATCCTATGACAAAATGGAACCCAGCAGCAGTGTGAGGAGACCTGAAAGTGGCACATGGAATGACACACTGTGGACCTGGCAGCAGCATGAGGAGGCAGTACGGGGGCCCATGGCAGATTAGGGGCCTGGCCGCAGCAATGTGAGGCCCGTAATCTGCCAGCATCCTATGACAAAATGGAACCCAGCAGGAGTGTGAGGAGACCTGAAAGTGGCACATGGCAGAGTGTGGCGATGGAGACAGCAGCAATGGGAGGCCGTACAGGGACCCATGACACACTGTGGACCTGGCAGCAGCGTGAGGAGGCGGTACAGGGGCCCATGGCAGATTAGGGGCCTGGCCGCAGCAATGGGAGACGCCCGTAATCTGCCAGCAACCTATGACAAAATGTAACCCAGCAGCAGTGTGAGGACACCTGAAAGTGGCACATGGCAGAGTGTGGCGATGGAGACAGCAGCAATGGGAGGCTGTACAGGGACCCATGACACACTGTGGACCTGGCAGCAGCGTGAGGAGGCAGTACAGGGGCCCATGGCAGATTAGGGGCCTGGCCGCAGCAATGGGAGACGCCCGTAATCTGCCAGCATCCTATGACAAAATGGAACCCAGCAGGAGTGTGAGGAGACCTGAAAGTGGCACATGGCAGAGTGTGGCGATGGAGACAGCAGCAATGGGAGGCCGTACAGGGACCCATGAGACACTGTGGACCTGGCAGCAGCGTGAGGAGGCGGTACAGGGGCCCATGGCAGATTAGGGGCCTGGCCGCAGCAATGGGAGGCCCGTAATCTGCCAGCATCCTATGACAAAATGGAACCCAGCAGGAGTGTGAGGAGACCTGAAAGTGGCACATGGCAGAGTGTGGCGATGGAGACAGCAGCAATGGGAAGCGGTACAGGGACCCATGACACACTGTGGACCTGGCAGCAGCGTGAGGAGGCGGTACAGGGGCCCATGGCAGATTAGGGGCCTGGCTGCAGCAATGTGAGGCCCGTAATCTGCCAGCATCCTATGACAAAATGGAACCCAGCAGCAGTGTGAGGACACCTGAAAGTGGCACATGGCATGACACACTGTGGACCTGGCAGCAGCATGAGGAGGCGGTACAGGGGCCCATGGCAGATTAGGGGCCTGGCCGCAGCAATGGGAGACGCCCGTAATCTGCCAGCATCCTATGACAAAATGGAACACAGCAGCAGTATGAGGAGACCTGAAAGTGGCACATGGCATGACACACTGTGGACCTGGCAGCAGCATGAGGAGGCGGTACGGGGGCCCATGGCAGATTAGGGGCCTGGCAGCAGCTATGGGAGGCCCGTAATCTGCCAGCACCCTATGACAAAATGGAACACACCAGCAGTGTGAGGAGACCTGAAAGTGGCACATGGCATGACTCACTGTGGACCTGCAGCAGCGTGAGGAGGCGGTACAGGGGCCCATGGCAGATTAGGGGCCTGGCCGCAGCAATGTGAGGCCCGTAATCTGCCAGCACCCTATGACAAAATGGAACACACCAGCAGTGTGAGGAGACTTGAAAGTGGCACATGGCATGACACACTGTGGACCTGGCAGCAGCGTGAGGAGGCGGTACGGGGGCCCATGGCAGATTAGGGGCCTGGCAGCAGCTATGGGAGGCCCGTAATCTGCCAGCACTCTATGACAAAATGGAACACAGCAGCAGTGTGAGGAGACCTGAAAGTGGCACAAGGCATGACACACTGTGGACCTGGCAGCAGCGTGAGGAGGCGGTACGGGGGCCCTTGGCAGATTAGGGGCCTGGCAGCAGCTATGGGAGGCCCGTAATATGCCAGCACTCTATGACAGAATGGAACACAGCAGCAGTGTGAGGAGACCTGAAAGTGGCACATGGCATGACACACTGTGGACCTGGCAGCAGCATGAGGAGGCGGTACGGGGGCCCATGGCAGATTAGGGGCCTGGCAGCAGCTATGGGAGGCCCGTAATCTGCCAGCACCCTATGACAAAATGGAACACAGCAGCAGTGTGAGGATACCTGAAAGTGGCACATGGCATGACACACTGTGGACCTGGCAGTAGCGTGAGGAGGCGGTACGGGGGCCCATGGCAGATTAGGGGCCTGGCAGCAGCTATGGGAGGCCCGTAATCTGCCAGCACCCTATGACAAAATGGAACACACCAGCAGTGTGAGGAGACCTGAAAGTGGCACATGGCATGACACACTGTGGATCTGGCAGCAGCGTGAGGAGGCGGTACGGGGGCCCATGGCAGATTAGGGGCCTGGCAGCAGCTATGGGAGGCCCGTAATCTGCCAGCACTCTATGACAAAATGGAACACAGCAGCAGTGTGAGGAGACCTTAAAGTGGCACATGGCATGACATACTGTGGACCTGGCAGCAGCGTGAGGAGGCGGTACGGGGGCCCATGGCAGTTTAGGGGCCTGGCAGCAGCTATGGGAGGCCCGTAATCTGCCAGCACCCTATGACAAAATGGAACACAGCAGCAGTGTGAGGAGACCTGAAAGTGGCACATGGCATGACACACTGTGGACCTGGCAGCAGCGTGAGGAGGCGGTACGGGGGCCCATGGCAGATTAGGGGCCTGGCAGCAGCTATGGGAGGCCCGTAATCTGCCAGCACCCTATGACAAAATGGAACACACCAGCAGTGTGAGGAGATCTGAAAGTGGCACATGGCATGACACACTGTGGACCTGGCAGCAGCATGAGGAGGCGGTACGGGGGCCCATGGCAGATTAGGGGCCTGGCAGCAGCTATGGGAGGCCCGTAATCTGCCAGCACCCTATGACAAAATGGAACACAGCAGCAGTGTGAGGAGACCTGAAAGTGGCACATGGCATGACACACTGTGGACCTGGCAGCAGCGTGAGGAGACGGTACGGGGGACCATGGCAGATTAGGGGCCTGGCAGCAGCTATGGGAGGCCCGTAATCTGCCAGCACTCTATGACAAAATGGAACACAGCAGCAGTGTGAGGAGACCTGAAAGTGGCACATGGCATGCCACACTGTGGACCTGGCAGCAGCGTGAGGAGGCGGTACGGGGGCCCATGGCAGATTAGTGGCCTGGCAGCAGCTATGGGAGGCCCGTAATCTGCCAGTACCCTATGACAAAATGGAACACACCAGCAGTGTGAGGAGACCTGAAAGTGGCACATGGCATGACACACTGTGGACCTGGCAGCAGCATGAGGAGGCGGTACGGGGGCCCATGGCAGATTAGGGGCCTGGCAGCAGCAATGGGAGGCCCATAATCTGCCAGCACTCTATGACAAAATGGAACACAGCAGCAGTGTGAGGAGACCTGAAAGTTGCACATGGCAGGGGCATGATTCATGGCGGATTTAGTCAGTTGTATCAGGAACTGGTGGTTTGAAATCCAGACTAATCCACGCCTGATTCATTTTCACAAACGTGAGTTTCTCCACACTTTGGGTGGACAGTCGTGTCCTCCGCGGAGTTACAATACCTCCTGCCGCACTAAACACGCGCTCCGATGCCACGCTACTGGCCGGGCATGACAGCCTTTCAAGGGCAAATTCAGCTAGTTGGGGCCAAAGGTCAAGTTTCGTTGCCCAGTAGTAAAGGGGATTGTCTACCTCGGTTGGCAGGGTGCTGTCCAAGTAGGCCCAAGCCTGTTGTTTGAGCTCCTGCTCCAGGTCCACCTGATGCTGCTGCTGCGGCTGGTTAGTAGTTTCCTCACTGCGCTGGTGAAGAAAGCTACTCATCATCGACTGCAGACTGAGGCAGCCGCTGCTGGTGGAGCTGCCACTGCTCCTACCACCCCACCTCTCCCCTGCTGCCATGGCAGCGGAACGCGAGCGCACAGGGCCCACAGTGTCTGAGGATGGACGTTGGCGCAGAAAGGCAGAGACCAACTGACTACATAGGTGGTTTTTATAGTACGTAATTTTGGCCTCCCTCTCAGCAGGTGTGAAAAAGGCCACCATTTTGGAACGGTAGCGAGGGTCCAACAAGGTGGACAGCCAAAAGTCATCCCTCTGTCTGATGGTTATTATTCGGCTGTCGCTACGCAAGCAACCGAGCATGCTATGGGCCATTTGTGCCAAGGAATGCGAGGGACTCCCTGCCTCCATCTCCACAGCATACTGCCACGGTGCGTCTGGGTCCTCTGTCTCCTCCTCCTCCTCCTCTACCAGATGCTCCTGCTCCTCCACTCCTGTCCGCTGAGTGGAAAAACCACCCATTTCACTCAATAATTCCTGAGCACCAATGTCCTCCTCTACCTCCTCCTCTTCTTCCTGTCCTGCCCCCACAGGGGTCATGTGGCGTTGAGATCTGTGCGCCACGTCTACCGCACCCTGACCAGCCATTGTTAACAGCATTTGTTCCAGGACGTGCAACAGAGGAATGACGTCGTTCATCCCATAGTCCTGCCAACTCACGAATAGCGTGGCCTCCTCAAAGGGCCTGAGCAAGCGGCAGGTGTCACGCATGAGCTGCCAATGGCTGACATCTAAGTTACACAGGGGAGTACCTTTATCCGCTTGTAACATCAGGAAATCGGTGATGGCCTTTCGCTGTTCGTAAAGGCGGTCTAACATATGTAGGGTTGAATTCCACCTTGTTGCAACATCACAGCATGAGGAGTCGGTACAGGGGCCCATGGCAGATTAGGGGCCTGGGCGCAGCAATGTGAGGCCCGTAATCTGCCAGCACCCTATGACAAAATGGAACCCAGCAGCAGTGTGAGGACACCTGAAAGTGGCACATGGCAGAGTGTGGCGATGGAGACAGCAGCAATGGGAGGCCGTACAGGGACCCATGAGACACTGTGGACCTGGCAGCAGCGTGAGGAGGCGGTACAGGGGCCCATGGCAGATTAGGGGCCTGGCCGCAGCAATGTGAGGCCCGTAATCTGCCAGCACCCTATGACAAAATGGAACCCAGCAGCAGTGTGAGGACACCTGAAAGTGGCACATGGCATGACACACTGTGGACCTGGCAGCAGCATGAGGAGGCGGTACAGGGGCCCATGGCAGATTAGGGGCCTGGCAGCAGCTATGGGAGGCCCGTAATCTGCCAGCACCCTATGACAAAACGGAACCCAGCAGCAGTGTGAGGAGACCTGAAAGTGGCACATGTCAGAGTGTGGCGATGGAGACAGCAGCAATGGGAGGCCGTACAGGGACCCATGAGACACTGTGGACCTGGCAGCAGCGTGAGGAGGCGGTACAGGGGCCCATGGCAGATTAGGGGCCTGGCAGCAGCTATGGTAGGCCCGTAATCTGCCAGCATCCTATGACAAAATGGAACCCAGCAGGAGTGTGAGGAGACCTGAAAGTGGCACATGGCAGAGTGTGGCGATGGAGACAGCAGCAATGGGAGGTGGTACAGGGACCCATGACACACTGTGGACCTGGCAGCAGCGTGAGGAGGCGGTACAGGGGCCCATGGCAGATTAGGGGCCTGGCCGCAGCAATGTGAGGCCCGTAATCTGCCAGCATCCTATGACAAAATGGAACCCAGCAGCAGTGTGAGGACACCTGAAAGTGGCACATGGCATGACACACTGTGGACCTGGCAGCAGCATGAGGAGGCGGTACAGGGGCCCATGGCAGATTAGGGGCCTGGCCGCAGCAATGTGAGGCCCGTAATCTGCCAGCATCCTATGACAAAATGGAATCCAGCAGGAGTGTGAGGAGATCTGAAAGTGGCACATGGCAGAGTGTGGCGATGGAGACAGCAGCAATGGGAGGCGGTACAGGGACCCATGACACACTGTGGACCTGGCAGCAGCGTGAGGAGGCGGTACGGGGGCCCATGGCAGATTAGGGGCCTGGCCGCAGCAATGGGAGGCACGTAATCTGCCAGCATCCTATGACAAAATGGAACCCAGCAGGAGTGTGAGGAGACCTGAAAGTGGCACATGGCAGAGTGTGGCGATGGAGACAGCAGCAATGGGAGGCCGTACAGGGACCCATGACACACTGTGGACCTGGCAGCAGCGTGAGGAGGCGGTACAGGGGCCCATGGCAGATTAGGGGCCTGGCAGCAGCTATGGGAGGCCCGTAATCTGCCAGCACCCTATGACAAAATGGAACACAGCAGCAGTGTGAGGAGACCTGAAAGTGGCACATGGCAGAGTGTGGCGATGGAGACAGCAGCAATGGGAGGCCGTACAGGGACCCATGAGACACTGTGGACCTGGCAGCAGCGTGAGGAGGCGGTACAGGGGCCCATGGCAGATTAGGGTCCTGGCAGCAGCAATGGGAGACGCCCGTAATCTGCCAGCATCCTATGACAAAATGGAACCCAGCAGGAGTGTGAGGAGACCTGAAAGTGGCACATGGCAGAGTGTGGCGATGGAGACAGCAGCAATGGGAGGCGGTACAGGGACCCATGACACACTGTGGACCTGGCAGCAGTGTGAGGAGGCGGTACAGGGGCCCATGGCAGATTAGGGGCCTGGCCGCAGCAATGGGAGGCCCGTAATCTGCCAGCATCCTATGACAAAATGGAACCCAGCAGGAGTGTGAGGAGACCTGAAAGTGGCACATGGCAGAGTGTGGCGATGGAGACAGCAGCAATGGGAGGCCGTACAGGGACCCATGAGACACTGTGGACCTGGCAGCAGCGTGAGGAGGCGGTACAGGGGCCCATGGCAGATTAGGGGCCTGGCCGCTGCAATGGGAGGCCCGTAATCTGCCAGCATCCTATGACAAAATGGAACCCAGCAGCAGTGTGAGGAGACCTGAAAGTGGCACATGGCATGACACACTGTGGACCTGGCAGCAGCATGAGGAGGCAGTACGGGGGCCCATGGCAGATTAGGGGCCTGGCCGCAGCAATGTGAGGCCCGTAATCTGCCAGCATCCTATGACAAAATGGAACCCAGCAGGAGTGTGAGGAGACCTGAAAGTGGCACATGGCAGAGTGTGGCGATGGAGACAGCAGCAATGGGAGGCCGTACAGGGACCCATGACACACTGTGGACCTGGCAGCAGCGTGAGGAGGCGGTACAGGGGCCCATGGCAGATTAGGGGCCTGGCCGCAGCAATGGGAGACGCCCGTAATCTGCCAGCATCCTATGACAAAATGGAACCCAGCAGGAGTGTGAGGAGACCTGAAAGTGGCACATGGCAGAGTGTGGCGATGGAGACAGCAGCAATGGGAGGCCATACAGGGACCCATGAGACACTGTGGACCTGGCAGCAGTGTGAGGAGGCGGTACAGGGGCCCATGGCAGATTAGGGGCCTGGCCGCAGCAATGGGAGGCCCGTAATCTGCCAGCATCCTATGACAAAATGGAACCCAGCAGGAGTGTGAGGAGACCTGAAAGTGGCACATGGCAGAGTGTGGCGATGGAGACAGCAGCAATGGGAAGCGGTACAGGGATCCATGACACACTGTGGACCTGGCAGCAGCGTGAGGAGGCGGTACAGGGGCCCATGGCAGATTAGGGGCCTGGCCGCAGCAATGTGAGGCCCGTAATCTGCCAGCATCCTATGACAAAATGGAACCCAGCAGCAGTGTGAGGACACCTGAAAGTGGCACATGGCATGACACACTGTGGACCTGGCAGCAGCATGAGGAGGCGGTACAGGGGCCCATGGCAGATTAGAGGCCTGGCCGCAGCAATGGGAGACGCCCGTAATCTGCCAGCATCCTATGACAAAATGGAACCCAGCAGGAGTGTGAGGATACCTGAAAGTGGCACATGGCAGAGTGTGGCGATGGAGACAGCAGCAATGGGAGGCCGTACAGGGACCCATGAGACACTGTGGACCTGGCAGCAGCGTGAGGAGGCGGTACAGGGGCCCATGGCAGATTAGGGGCCTGGCCGCAGCAATGGGAGGCCCGTAATCTGCCAGCATCCTATGACAAAATGGAACCCAGCAGGAGTGTGAGGAGACCTGAAAGTGGCACATGGCAGAGTGTGGCGATGGAGACAGCAGCAATGGGAAGCGGTACAGGGACCCATGACACACTGTGGACCTGGCAGCAGCGTGAGGAGGCGGTACAGGGGCCCATGGCAGATTAGGGGCCTGGCCGCAGCAATGTGAGGCCCGTAATCTGCCAGCATCCTATGACAAAATGGAACCCAGCAGCAGTGTGAGGACACCTGAAAGTGGCACATGGCATGACACACTGTGGACCTGGCAGCAGCATGAGGAGGCAGTACAGGGGCCCATGGCAGATTAGGGGCCTGGCCGCAGCAATGGGAGACGCCCGTAATCTGCCAGCATCCTATGACAAAATGGAACACAGCAGCAGTGTGAGGAGACCTGAAAGTGGCACATGGCATGACACACTGTGGACCTGGCAGCAGCATGAGGAGGCGGTACGGGGGCCCATGGCAGATTAGGGGCCTGGCAGCAGCTATGGGAGGCCCGTAATCTGCCAGCACCCTATGACAAAATGGAACACACCAGCAGTGTGAGGAGACCTGAAAGTGGCACATGGCATGACACACTGTGGACCTGCAGCAGCGTGAGGAGGCGGTACAGGGGCCCATGGCAGATTAGGGGCCTGGCCGCAGCAATGTGAGGCCCGTAATCTGCCAGCACCCTATGACAAAATGGAACACACCAGCAGTGTGAGGAGACTTGAAAGTGGCACATGGCATGACACACTGTGGACCTGGCAGCAGCGTGAGGAGGCGGTACGGGGGCCCATGGCAGATTAGGGGCCTGGCAGCAGCTATGGGAGGCCCGTAATCTGCCAGCACTCTATGACAAAATGGAACACAGCAGCAGTGTGAGGAGACCTGAAAGTGGCACATGGCATGACACACTGTGGACCTGGCAGCAGCGTGAGGAGGCGGTACGGGGGCCCATGGCAGATTAGGGGCCTGGCAGCAGCTATGGGAGGCCCGTAATCTGCCAGCACCCTATGACAAAATGGAACACACCAGCAGTGTGAGGAGACCTGAAAGTGGCACATGGCATGACACACTGTGGACCTGGCAGCAGCATGAGGAGGCGGTACGGGGGCCCATGGCAGATTAGGGGCCTGGCAGCAGCAATGGGAGGCCCGTAATCTGCCAGCACTCTATGACAAAATGGAACACAGCAGCAGTGTGAGGAGACCTGAAAGTTGCACATGGCAGGGGCATGATTCATGGCGGATTTAGTCAGTTGTGTCAGGAACTGGTGGTTTGAAATCCAGACTAATCCACGCCTGATTCATTTTCACAAACGTGAGTTTCTCCACACTTTGGGTGGACAGTCGTGTCCTCCGCGGAGTTACAATACCTCCTGCCGCACTAAACACGCGCTCCGATGCCACGCTACTGGCCGGGCATGACAGCCTTTCAAGGGCAAATTCAGCTAGTTGGGGCCAAAGGTCAAGTTTCGTTGCCCAGTAGTCAAGGGGATTGTCTACCTCGGTTGGCAGGGTGCTGTCCAAGTAGGCCCAAGCCTGTTGTTTGAGCTCCTGCTCCAGGTCCACCTAATGCTGCTGCTGCTGCTGCGGCTGGTTAGTAGTTTCCTCACTGCGCTGGTGAAGAAAGCTACTCATCATCGACTGCAGACTGAGGCAGCCGCTGCTGGTGGAGCTGCCACTGCTCCTACCACCCCACCTCTCCCCTGCTGCCATGGCAGCGGAACACGAGCGCACAGGGCCCACAGTGTCTGAGGATGGACGTTGGCGCAGAAAGGCAGAGACCAACTGACTACATAGGTGGTTTTTATAGTACGTAATTTTGGCCTCCCTCTCAGCAGGTGTGAAAAAGGCCACCATTTTGGAACGGTAGCGAGGGTCCAACAAGGTGGACAGCCAAAAGTCATCCCTCTGTCTGATGGTTATTATTCGGCTGTCGCTACGCAAGCAACCGAGCATGCTATGGGCCATTTGTGCCAAGGAATGCGAGGGACTCCCTGCCTCCATCTCCACAGCATACTGCCACGGTGCGTCTGGGTCCTCTGTCTCCTCCTCCTCCTCCTCTACCAGATGCTCCTGCTCCTCCACTCCTGTCCGCTGAGTGGAAAAACCACCCATTTCACTCAATAATTCCTGAGCACAAATGTCCTCCTCTACCTCCTCCTCTTCTTCCTGTCCTGCCCCCACAGGGGTCATGTGGCGTTGAGATCTGTGCGCCACGTCTACCGCACCCTGACCAGCCATTGTTAACAGCATTTGTTCCAGGACGTGCAACAGAGGAATGACGTCGTTCATCCCATAGTCCTGCCGACTCACGAATAGCGTGGCCTCCTCAAAGGGCCTGAGCAAGCGGCAGGTGTCACGCATGAGCTGCCAATGGCTGACATCGAAGTTACACAGGGGAGTACCTTTATCCGCTTGTAACATCAGGAAATCGGTGATGGCCTTTCGCTGCTCGTAAAGGCGGTCTAACATGTGTAGGGTTGAATTCCACCTTGTTGCAACGTCGCAGATCAGGCGATGCTGTGGAATTCCGTTCTGCCGCTGCAGCTCAAGGAGGGTGTGCTTTGCGGTGTAGGAATGGCTGAAATGCATGCAAAGTTTACGTGACATTTTAAGGATGTCTTGCAGTGGGATGGTGGATTTTAGGAACCGCTTGACAACCAGATTGAACACGTGAGCCATGCATGGCGCATGGCACAACCTTCCTTGACGCAGAGCAGACACCATGTTCTTTCCATTGTCGGTCAACATGGTTCCGATTTTCAGTTTGCGCGGAGACAGCCATCTGTCGATTTCTCTGTTCATTACACTCAGAAGTTCCTCCCCTGTGTGACTACGTTCGCCAAGGCATACCAGGTGCAGCACAGCGTGACACCGTTGCGCCCTGCACATGTGATATGCCGGTCGGGTAATGGGACTTGGCACGGGGGTGGCGGCTGAGGACACGGCGGAAGAAGAGGTGGTAGAGGCGGACATCTTTGCTGGACCAAGGACGTACAAACGTTTAGGCAAAAGCGTCGTGACCTGTCCAAGTTGCTGGTGCGGCTGTGCTGGCACCACGTTCACCCAGTGGGCCGTAAATGACATGTACTGTCCCTGACCGTAGTTACAGCTCCACACGTCGGCGCTGCCGTGCACTTTGGCAGAGACCGACATGCTCAAAGACTGGCCCACCATCTCTTCTACATGTGAATGCAGGGCTGGCACTGCCTTTTTGGCGAAGAAATGACGGCTTGGCACTCTCCACCGCGGCGCGGCACAAGCCATCATTTCTCGGAAAGGTGCTGAGTCCACCACTTGGAAAGGGAGGGACTGCAGCACCAGCAACTTGGACAGGAGGACGTTCAGCTTTTGCACCGTCGGGTGCGTGCTCGCAAACTGTTGTCTCTTGGAAACGGATTCCAAAAAAGACTGCTGACGGAATCCGTGAAGAGGAGTAGCAGGAGAAGGAGCATCTGAACGAGCGGAACAACTCCCCTCAGCAGAGGTGTTGGAGCCTTGACTGGCTGATAGAGGGCGATTGACGTCGGGTGACGGAGCAAGTAACGGAGCGGGTGATGGAGCGGGGGCTGGGGCAGGCAGAACCGCCGTATCTTTATCACGGTTTTCCCAGGCCACCGAATGGCGACGCTGCATATGCTGACGCAACGCTGTAGTCCCAACATGGGCCCCCTGGCCACGCTTGACTTTCTGGCCACATAGTCGACATACGGCTACGTTTACTTCCTCGGGCGGCTTGACGAAAAATTGCCACACCACCGAGTAGGAAACTTTGCCCCCGCTACTCCTCACTGGCTGACTGCTACTTCCTCCGTGCGCACCGGCACCACTACTGGCCGTGGTGGTAGGCTGCAGTGGAGCTGGTGCTCTACTCCGTGGCTGTTTGCCTCCACTGACACTGCTGCGACCCTGCTGCCTCCTGGGCAACCCACCGACTGTTTTGCTCGCTGCCAAGCTGGCACCCTCTTCTCCTGATGATGCGGAAGAAATTGCCTGATGACGACGAGGCTGCCAAGTGCGATCAGCCTCATCATCATCAATTAGGGTCTCCGCCTCACTACTAGCCCCCTCGGCTGCGTGTGGGTCAGGAGACAGACCTGTCTCTAGACCGGCTACCGAGCCACTCTCCTCGCCAGTACTTCTTCGCCTGGCTGCTGAAGAGGCGGATGTCTCCCCCCGTTCCTGACCGCCCTCTGTTAGCTCTTCCTCACTGTACAGTGGGGCTGAGCCCACAGCATGCGATACTTCGCTTGGTGAGGGAACAGCAAAGGACAGGGGCAGGTAGAGGACACGTGATTTCAGTGGGCTTGCTCCCGGGCCATGCCAACTAACGGTTGTGTCCGACGTACACACCGACCGTTGGCTGTAGGTGTCAGAGGTGACCTGGGAAGAGGAAGACGACCGAGCCAACCAATCGATGATGGCAGGGTTGTCGGTGGAGACACGACCGCTGGATGACACCGGGAGCACTGGCCTCTGGCTGCGACTAGTGCTGCCTCGACCCCTTCCTCTGCTGCCACGTCTGCTCGCTCCTAAAACATTGCCTCCTCTGCCACTCCTCTGCGTGTTGTCTGACATACTCTTTAATTCAACGATTATGTGTCCCTGAGTAACAATTCTGTGTCCCTGAGTAACAATTCTGTGTCCCTCAGTAACAATTCTGTGTCCCTCAGTAACAATTCTGTGTCTGTCCCTGAGTAACAATTCTGTGTCCCTCAGTAACAATTCTGTGTCCCTGAGTAACAATTCTGTGTCCCTCAGTAACAATTCTGTGTCCCTCAGTAACAATTCTGTGTCTGTCCCTGAGTAACAATTCTGTGTCCCTCAGTAACAATTCTGTGTCCCTGAGTAACAATTCTGTGTCCCTGAGTAACAATTCTGTGTCCCTGAGTAACAATTCTGTGTCCCTCAGTAACAATTATGTGTCCCTGAGTAACAATTCTGTGTCCCTCAGTAACAATTCTGTGTCTGTCCCTGAGTAACAATTCTGTGTCCCTGAGTAACAATTCTGTGTCCCTCAGTAACAATTCTGTGTCTCTCAGTAACAATTCTGTGTCTGTCCCTGAGTAACAATTCTGTGTCCCTGAGTAACAATTTTGTGTCCCTGAGTAACAATTATGTGTCCCTCAGTAATTTTGTGTCCCTGAGTAACATTTATGTGTCCCTCAGTAACAATTCTGTGTCCCTCAGTAACAATTCTGTGTCCCTCAGTAACAATTCTGTGTCTGTCCCTGAGTAACAATTCTGTGTCCCTGAGTAACAATTATGTGTCCCTGAGTAACAATCCTGTGTCCCTGAGTAACAATTTGGTGTCCCTGAGTAACAATTCTGTGTCCCTCAGTAACAATTCTGTGTCTGTCCATGAGTAACAATTCTGTGTCCCTGAGTAACAATTCTGTGTCCCTCAGTAATTCTGTGTCCCTGAGTAACAATTCTGTGTCCCTCAGTAACAATTCTGTGTCCCTCAGTAACAATTCTGTGTCTGTCCCTGAGTAACAATTCTGTGTCTGTCCCTGAGTAACAATTATGTGTCTGTCCCTGAGTAACAATTCTGTGTCCCTCAGTAACAATTCTGTTTCCCTCAGTAACAATTCTGTGTCCCTCAGTAACCATTCTGTGTTTGTCCCTGAGTAACAGTTCTGTGTCCCTGAGTAACAGTTCTGTGTCCCTGAGTAACAATTCTGTGTCCCTGAGTAACAATTCTGTGTCCCTCAGTAACAATTCTGTGTCCCTCAGTAACAATTCTGTGTCCCTCAGTAACAATTCTGTGTCTGTCCCTGAGTAACAGTTCTGTGTCCCTGAGTAACAGTTCTGTGTCCCTCAGTAACAATTCTGTGTCTGTCCCTGAGTAACAATTATGTGTCCCTCAGTAACAATTCTGTGTCCCTCAGTAACAATTCTGTGTCTGTCCCTCAGTAACAATTCTGTGTCCCTCAGTAACAATTCTGTGTCCCTCAGTAACAATTCTGTGTCTGTCCCTGAGTAACAGTTCTGTGTCCCTGAGTAAGAGTTCTGTGTCCCTGAGTAACAGTTATGTGTCCCTGAGTAACAGTTCTGTGTCCCTGAGTAACAATTCTGTGTCCCTCAGTAACAATTCTGTGTCCCTCAGTAACAATTCTGTGTCCCTCAGTAACAATTCTGTGTCTGTCCCTGAGTAACAGTTCTGTGTCCCTGAGTAACAGTTCTGTGTCCCTGAGTAACAATTCTGTGTCCCTGAGTAACAATTCTGTGTCCCTCAGTAATAATTCTGTGTCCCTCAGTAACAATTCTGTGTCCCTCAGTAACAATTCTGTGTCTTTCCCTGAGTAACAATTCTGTGTCTGTCCCTGAGTAACAATTCTGTGTCCCTCAGTAACAATTCTGTGTCTGTCCCTGAGTAACAATTCTGTGTCTGTCCCTGAGTAACAATTCTGTGTCCCTCAGTAACAATTCTGTGTCCATCAGTAACAATTCTGTGTCCCTCAGTAACAATTCTGTGTCTGTCCCTGAGTAACAATTCTATGTCTTTCCCTGAGTAACAATTCTGTGTCCCTCAGTAACAATTCTGTGTCCCTCAGTAACAATTCTGTGTCTGTCCCTGAGTAACAGTTCTGTGTCCCTGAGTAACAGTTCTGTGTCCCCGAGTAACAATTATGTGTCCCTCAGTAACAATTCTGTGTCCCTCAGTAACAATTCTGTGTCCCTCAGTAACAATTCTGTGTATGTCCCTGAGTAACAATTCTGTATCTGTCCCTCAGTAACAATTCTGTGTCCCTCAGTAACAATTCTGTGTCCCTCAGTAACAATTCTGTGTCTGTTCCTGAGTAACAATTCTGTGTCTGTCCCTGAGTAACAATTCAGTGTCTGTCCCTGAGTAACAATTCTGTGTCCCTAAGTAACGTTTCTGTGGCCCTAAGTAACGGTTCTGTGGCCCTAAGTAACGGTTCTGTGGCCCTAAGTAACGATTCTGTGGCCCTAAGTAACGTTTCTGTGGCCCTAAGTAACGGTTCTGTGGCCCTAAGTAACGGTTCTGTGGCCCTAAGTAACGTTTCTGTGGCCCTAAGTAACGTTTCTGTGGCCCTAAGTAACGGTTCTGTGGCCCTAAGTAACGTTTCTGTGGCCCTAAGTAACGTTTCTGTGGCCCTAAGTAACGTTTCTGTGTCCCTAAGTAACGTTTCTGTGGCCCTAAGTAACGTTTCTGTGGCCCTAAGTAACATTTCTGTGTCCCTAAGTAACGTTTCTGTGTCCCTAACTCTGTCCCTAATACAGAGAGGTCTGCCTCTCTTGAATGACTGGAGGCAAATGGAGAATTCTAAAATGGCCGCCATTTATAGCTCGACCATTACACAGTGCTGGCTGGCTGGCTGCTGATTGGCTAATGCGATCACATGTCATGAATGAATGCATTATGTGTCAGCGCGCCTTGTCTGCGCGCCTTCCCAGACATCCCCGCTCCATCGCCGCACATGTCGCCGCCATTTTAGGAAAAATTTTGATTCGCGCATCCGAAGTATGCTAATTTTCGGATTCGGCACAATTCGAAATTTTTCTAATATTCGAAACGAATTCCACTTCGCCTACTTCGATTCGCTCATCTCTAATTAGAACCAATCTGGAAATTTGTCTCATGCCTTGTTCTAGTGCATCCACACAAAAAAGCAGAGCTGAAGGTAATTTAGATTGTCCGCCCCTTGAGGGTTAGGGACTGATGTGAATGTACAATATATATGTAAAGCGCTGCGTAAATTGACGGCGCTATATAAGTACCTGAAATAAATAAATAAATAAAATAACTCATAGAACCCCCTTTTACACCTATTTTTGTACATCACTGTTTACGAGCCTTGATATTGGTCCAAGTGATTATCCACAACATTTTGTTTACTACGTTTTTGCACAGTTAGCCACTTCCCACCTACGTATATGTGTCAAGGCCACCTCATGTTGGATTACTTCCTCTCTACACCTCTCGTTCAAGAGAGTTAGACCTCTTTAAGATTATAGTGTAAACTCCCATTATGGCCGTCTCTGGGTTCGACACTTCTCCGAATGTAATTTCATATTTCCATACAACGTTTTACAAAAAAACATTTCATAAGAGCTTTACTATGAGTAGCTGGACTACTTTGTCTCTGGAGTTTAGTTTGTAAAGGAAGATGAAGGAACATATACCAATACATATATATGGGTTTATATGAGATACACCTGACACTTCTTTTCATCTCTGCCAAACTCTTTGACTCTTCTTCTCTATAATTCTATCTCTATTTCTACGTTTCCAAAACCTCATACTAGTTTCTCTGCTCCAGAAATTCCCCTTCCCCCCTTCTCCCCCCTCCTTTTTTTTTTTCTTTCTTTCCCTGCTTGATACTTATCTGGTACACTTATAAACTTTAAACAATCCTTTCTGGTAGACAACATAATGGCTATTAACCACGCATCTAATCGGTCAAATCACACGCTCTCCGTGGCCTCTCTTAACGCGAGGGGCCTAAATGTACCTGAAAAACGCTTGCAACTTCCCACGTATATGAAAAGCCTTCGAGCAGATATGCTCTTTATCCAAGAAACTCATTTTAGAGCGGATCACGTCCCTAGATTCTCAAATGCTAACTATCCAACGGCATATCACTCTGTTAATGCGGAGGTGAAAGCTAAGGGTGTATCCATTTTACTTTCTAAAACGCTACCGTTTGAAATTACTGAGTCTCTCGAGGATCCTGAGGGAAGGTTCTTTTTTCTCAAAGGCACCCTCTTTAATAAGCCACTTACTTTAGCCAACATTTACAGTCCCAATACCGCACAAGTAGGCTTTTTCTGTAAAATCTCCAAATTACTTGCTACATTTCAATCGGGTATTTTGATTCTTGGAAGCAATTTTAATGTAGCTCTGAACCCATTAGAAGACACTTCATCAGGTTTTTCATCCAAACCTTTCAAAGCACTTAAACAAATTAAAATCGAATTGAAAGACCTTCTCCTTCACAACACCTGGCGCACCCTTCACCCTTCGGACAAAGACTACACCTTTTATTCCGCTCCTCACAAATGCCATTCTAGAATCGACTATTTCTTTCTCTCACAAAAAGATTTATATACCTTGAAGTCTGCCTTGATCGAACCAATGATCCTTTCAGATCACCACCGGATTATGATGACTTTGCAATTCCTTGATACACCAGTCACATCCAAAATATGGAGATTACATCCATTTCTCCTTACAGACTCATCCGTTACCCTCCAGATCCGTGATTCTTTGACAAACTATTTTCAAGAAAATACATCCACGGAAACAACCCCTCTCATACGGTGGGAAACGCACAAATGTGTAATACGTGGACTTCTAATGTCTATCTCGGCTTCACGAAAACGTCTGGCTCAAGCATCTTTTAACTCTTTATTGCAAAAAGTTTGTACACTTGAATGCTCGCATAAACGCTCTAGAGCCATAGGATCGGCTACTGAGCTAGATCAGGCGCGAAAACAACTCCACGATGTCGTGGAAAAGAAAACTAAACGTAATTTTACTCTACAACAGAAACTTTTCTATGAACATGGAAATAAGAGTGGCAAGTTTCTAGCCCGGGCACTACAATCTAAAAGGGCAGCTCGGCACATTTATCAGCTCCATTCCAAACATGGACGCCTACTGAAAACATTGTCGGATATTGCAGCTGAATTTGAGGAATATTACTCTAACCTATACAACCTACCCTTACCATCTAAACCGACAGGAGATACTAGGCCACGTAAGACCATTATTCAGGGCTTCCTCACGCAATATCTTCCTAAATCTATTTCCAGATCACAAGCAAAAGATTTAGATGGAGCTCTGACGTTGCGGGAACTACAACAGGCTATTACACAATTGAAACCTGGTAAAAGTCCAGGACCTGACGGATCTGTCACTTCCTATTACAAGTCTTTTATTGACATTTTAGCACATCCATTTCTACAGGCCTTCAATACATTAGACACACCAGGGCAGTCCATGCGCCATCTCTCTGAGGCTCATATTACAGTTATACCAAAAGAGAATAAAGACCAAACTTCTCCAGCGAATTATCGTCCGATCTCTCTATTGAACGTTGATTTAAAGATTTTTGCCAAAATTCTGGCCAACTGTCTACTACATATCATGGACCCCATCATATCAACGGACCAGGTGGGCTTTGTACCAGGGAGAGAGGCTAGAGATAACACAATAAGGGCCATAAATATACATCATTGGTTAACTCAAAAGCAACACTCTGGATTCTTTCTCTCTTTAGATGCCGAAAAGGCTTTTGACAGACTAGCATGGGATTACCTGGAGGCAGTTTTGATTGGCATTGGACTGTCTTTGCGCTTTCTGACATTTATCATGTCTCTATATACAACCCCCACAGCTCAAGTGCGAGTTAATGGTCTCCTTTCGGATCCTTTTTCGATAGGCAATGGGACCAGACAGGGATGTCCATTAACACCCCTCCTATTCATTCTTACACTGGAACCTTTATTGAATTGCATTAAAAAGAATGATAGCATCAAGAGGATTTTGATCAATGGCAAAATTCATAAAGTAGCGGCCTTTGCTGATGACATACTACTTTTCCTAACAGACCCACATATCACGTTACCCAATTTGCTACAAGATTTCAAATTATTTCAGTATTTGGCTAACTTTAAAATCAACTTTTCTAAATCCCAAGCTCTTAATGTCTCATTAACTCCAGATATGATTAGACAAGCGACATCAAATTTTCCTTTTACCTGGCAGTCTGGGGCTATCACTTATTTGGGAATCCAATTACCAACCCACCTTACGGAACTCTATTCTAAAAATTTCTTACCCCTCTTACGTAACATTACCAAAGACCTTCAGACGTGGAATAAACCTTGGTTCTCCTGGTTTGGTAGAGCAGCTATCCTTAAGATGAACGTGCTCCCTAGAATATTGTATCTACTGCAGACGATACCAATTCAATTACCAAATTCCTTCTTTAAATCCTACAGAACGCTCTGTACCTCCTTTATTTAGTATAATAAACGCCCAAGAATTAGCTTTACCCAACTTACTATGCCCAAGAA
Organism: Staurois parvus; assembly: GCF_062004578.1. Classification (NCBI taxonomy): domain Eukaryota; kingdom Metazoa; phylum Chordata; class Amphibia; order Anura; family Ranidae; genus Staurois; species Staurois parvus. Next base: position 448,119 of record NW_028318666.1, on the reverse strand, counting down.
GAGTGGAGGTATTGGATTACCGGATATTACCCGTTACTACAGGTCTTGTCACCCAGCTAGAATAGTAGATTGGACCACGAACCACATTCGTAAGATTTGGGTTGGTGTGGAGGCTGATTTCTCAAAGATACCGCTTGCCACTTCCCCTTGGCTGAAAAACTCTCACATTCCTTCTGCGTTTTGGGAACACCCACTTATAGGTCCCACTTTATGCTGTAGCTCTAAGTTGTTCCAGAAAAAAGAACTTTCTTCTTCTCCGAGCCCTCTAACGCCGATCAAAATGAATCCAAACTTTCTACCAGGGATGTCTCAGACCTTTCTCGCCGTATATAACCGTGAAGATAATCTGACAGTACATTAACTTTTCAAAGATACTAAGCTCTTATCTAGAGAAGACATTACAAAGGCGTGGCCATCCCTTATCCTAACGCCTTGGATGTATAGACAAATCCACCACTTTATACGAAGCTCGCCACATCTAAAGGATTATTCAAGGCCACTTACTCCATTTGAGAAACTTTGCTTTACAGACCTCCCCCAGAGGCATGTGATATCCAAGCTTTATTCCTATCTTGAAAGTGCCACTACATCTCAATCTCGGAAGACCTGTGAGGCCTGGCTGTGTGATCTACAATTTCCATTGTCATCAGAAGACTGGGACCACATTTATGATAACATGCATAAAGGTTCCATATGTGTCTCTACACAGGAAAGCAACTATAAATTATATTCCAGATAGTACAGAGTTCCGTCTGTGATTCATAAATTTGATCCTAACATTTCTGATTTATGCTGGAGATGTCACCGGGCAACAGGTACACTTCTACATATATGGTGGGACTGTCCGCTGCTACAGCCCTTCTGGAGAAAAGTTCTGGACATAATCACACAAGTAACTACGTACACCCTAGACTTTACCCCCGCACAATTTTTACTCCATCACTCCTCACTTCCTTTTAGGACTTATTGTAAGTTGCTTGCCTTACATATGATAAATGCAGGAAAGCAGTGTATTCCTGTTCATTGGCGATCAGACTATGTTCCCACCGTACGAGAGTGGCTTCTTAGGATCATCAGGATTGCGGAAATGGAGGAGCTGATTTCAGTGGCAAAGGATCACCCCGAGAGATTCAGGAAGACTTGGGCTTGTTGGACTCACTTTCAAACTACTAATATTTACTGTTGTTTAATGAATGAATGATTAAGAAGAGATTTGGAGGCACGGACAGCTTTTAAAGCTTTCACCTCAGGAATAGCTAGGAATAGTCTAACCGGACTGTATCCTAAATTAAAGATAGAATCTTTGTCAGTTTGGCCGTTGCTTATTGATGTGACTGGTTTGGTTGCACTTATTTAATCATAAACCCCATCCTCCCCCCCCCCCCCTTTTTTTTTTTCTTTTCTTTTTTCTTTTCTCTTCTTCCCTATATATTTGTCTTTTGTGCTCTCCCCCGCCCCATTATGATGTTGCTTTTCATATTTCTCTTCCATTTACGCTCTCTTTTCTTTTCTTTTCTTTTCTTTCTTTCTCTCACACCTTTTTCATATTCTAACTAATCATATATTTCATAAGGAACAGAGTATCCATACATGTACAGGTGTGACTGTTATTTACAAAACTAACCTACATTTTTCGGATACGGATACATAGGACATACATGCCTTCAGATGGCACTTCTGCCTTACGCTTCACGGTCCTGTTAACTGAGATCTCCCTACACAGTGGATTAGTGTCCATCATACTTATCTAAATCACTTACTATTATCATTATTTCTACTGTTATATATTATGCATCTGTTATACTGTGGTACTTTGTCTCAAGATGATCCACAATTTAACCAAATGTCTTGGTCCCGTCTGCGTTACGGGAGAACATGCAAGATGTACATGCGCGGACTGCGATCCGTATCTGTATATGTCTTGATATGCCTTTCACATTTCAATAAAACTTTTTTGGAAAAAAAAAATACATGCCCACGCCATGACACTACCACCACCATGCTTCACTGATGAGGTGGTATGCTTAGGATCATGAGCAGTTCCTTTCCTTCTCCATATTCTTTTCTTCCCATCACTCTGGTACAAGTTGATATTGGTCTCATCTGTCCATAGGATGTTGTTCCAGAACTGTGAAGGCTTTTTTACATGTCGTTTGGCAAACTCTAATCTGGCCTTCCTGTATTTTGAGGCTCACCAATGGTTTCCATCTTGTGGTGAACCCTCTGTATTCACTCTGGTGAAGTCTTCTCTTGATTGTTGACTTTGACACACATACACCTACCTCCTGGAGAGTGTTCTTGATCTGGCCAACTGTTGTGAAGGGTGTTTTCTTCACCAGGGAAAGAATTTTTCGCTCATCCACCACAGTTGTTTTCCGTGGTCTTCTGGATCTTTTGTTGTAGCTGAGCTCACGGGTGCGTTCCTTCTTTTTAAGAATGTTCCAAACAGTTGTTTTGGCCACGCCTAATGTTTTTGCTATCTCTCTGATTGGTTTGTCTGCAGTTAAAGCACATCTTGTTCGTTTCATTTCAAATCCATTGTGGTGGTGCATAGAGCCAAAAATGTTAGACTTGTGTCGATGTCCCAATATCTATGGACCTGACTGTATCTGTAGACTGGATGTTGCTCCACTTTCTTAAACTGAACCTCTCCAAAACCGAGCTCCTAGTCTTCCCCCCAGCCGCCACACCATCCCCCATTGACTTCTCCATCACGTCCAACAATGCCACTATCAGGCCCGCCCCGCAGGCCAGAGTACTTAGTGTCATTCTGGACTCCAACCTATCCTTCCAGCCCCAAGTCCAATCTTTAACAAACTCATGCAGACTCCACCTCCGCAACATCGCCAAAATCCGCATGTTTCTAACCCCAGAAACCACTAAACAACTCATCCACTCCCTCATCATATCACGACTCGACTACTGCAACTCCCTCCTCACTGGTCTTCCTCACCGCTGGCTATCCCCGCTTCAGTCGATCCTGAATACGGCTGCCAGACTCATTCACCTTACCAACCGCTCCGTATCCGCCACCCCCCTCTGCCAATCCCTCCACTGGCTTCCGATTGCCCAACGGATCAAATTCAAAGTCCTATCACTGACATACAAAGCTGTCCATCATATTGCCAACCTAATATCCAAGTACCACCCAACACGCACACTCCGCTTCTCACAAGACCTCCTTCTCTCTAGTTCCCTGGTCTCCTCCTCCCATGCCCGCCTCCAGGATTTCTCCAGGGCATCCCCTATCCTCTGGAACTCCCTACCCCAATCCATCAGACTATCACCTACTCTCCTCTTATTTAGGCACACCCTGAAAACCCACCTCTTCAGGGAAGCCTACCCCACCCCCTGCTAATTTCCGACCTCCTCCACTCTTCCTACCACTCCATCCCCCACAGCTATCTCCTCCTGTACCACTATCCCCTCCCTCCTAGATTGTAAGCTCCAAGGAGCAGGGCCCTCGAACCTCTCGTGTATCACATTGTATTGTTATTGTACTGATGCATGTTCTGTCTCCCTTTCTAATGTACAGTGCTGAGCGAACTGTTGGCGCTTCATAAATACTGTATAATAATAAATCAACAATAAATACATCTCTTTTCATGGATCATAAACAATGACAGCTTATGACTTGTGCATGTCCCAGATTTGAGACATTTTGGAGACTTTTGTTGTATACATTGAATATACGGCCAGAGATTTTTTTTTTTTATAGGAATAAAGTAGGAAAAGTTTTAAACCCCTGTATGTCCTAAACACAGATTTATCTTTAACCACTTGCCGCCCAGCCACTGTACATATACGGCGGCAGGGCGGCACTCACAGGCAAAACCACATTTTAAGACGTTTTAAGATGTTTTAAGACGCCCTATTTGTCCCGCGGATCACCGCCGCAGATGTCAGTCACCGGGTCACAGCCGCTCCTTAGCGGCTATGTCCCGGCGATCGGCGGCAAACAGTGACAGAGAGCACAGCTGGAGTAGCTGTGCTGTCTGTCACTTCCCTGTCAGCTCGAGGATGAGCTGATCGAGAAAGAACAGTTTCTCTTTCTCGATCAGCCTTGTCCCGCCCAGCACACACCCCGCCCCCTAGTAAAACACTCCCCTCACTCCTATAACCCTTCCCTGCAAAATAAAGTTAACCCCTTCCTCCCCATTGCCATTAGTACAGTGTCAGTTTTTTTTTTTTGCACTGATCACTGTATTAGTGTTTTTGGGGATGTCAGTGACCCCAAGTCAGTACCCCCCAATGTCAAAATGTCCGCCGCAGTCCCGCAGTCCCGCCATAAGTCCCTGATCGCCGCCATAATTCGCTGATCGCCGCCATTATTAGTATAAAAAAAACCCTAAAAATCCCAGTATCTTTCCCGCCATTTGTAAACACTATAACTTTCACGTAAACCAATTAATTTACACGTATTGGGTTTTTTTTTAGCAAAGACATGTCGCAGAATGCATTTTGGCAGAAATTTATGACTAAATTTGATTTTTGCATTTTGTTTTTACTGGACATGTTTTATAGCAAAAAGTCCAAAATATTGTTTTTTTTTCCTCAAAATTGTCAGCCTTTTTTTTTATAACACAAAGAATAAAAACCGCACAGGCGATCAAATACCACCGAAAGAAAGCTCAATTTGTGGGGAAAAAAGGATGTAAATGTAATTTATGTATCATATTGCATGACCGCGCAATTGTCCATTAAACTAGCGCAGCGCTGTATAGCAGAAAAATGGTTTGTAGACGCTATAACTTCACACAAAGCAATCAATATACACTTATTGGGATTTTTTTTTACCAAAAACATGTAGCAGAATACATTTTGGCCTAAATTTATTTATATTTTTTATAGCTGAAAATAAAAAATATTGTTTTTCTTCAAAATTTTTGGCCTTTTTTTGTTTATAGCGTGAAAAATAAAAAGCGCACAGGTGATCAAATTACACTGAAAGAAAGCTCTATTTGTGTGAAAAAAAGGACGTAAATTTTGTTTGGGTGCAGAATTGCATGACTGCGCAATTATCAGTTGAATTAGTGCAGCGCCGAGTAGCAAAAAGAGACGTGGTCATTAAGGGGGGGTAAATCCTCTGGAGCTCAAGTGGTTAATTACTGTCACAGAGAAATGCCAGGAGAGAGGAGAACTCTCTAGAAAAATAAGACAAAATCCCCTCTTAGAGAGCTGTCACCAGAACAAATGTCCTACTGGAAGATTTCTCAGTTCTGATTTTATTTTTTTTTTTTTTAAGCAAAGATATGCAGCAGAATAGCAGAATACATTTTGACCTAAATTTATGACGAAATTTGATTTTTAAATTTTTTTTTACTGGACATGTTTAATAGCAAATAGTCAAAAAAATAGTTTTTCACAAATTTTTGCTTATGGCGCAAAAAATCAAATACCACCAAAAGAAAGCTCAATTTGTGGGAAAAAAGGACATAAATTTCATTTGGGTGCAGCATTGCATGACCGTGCAATTGTCAGTTAAAGTAACACAAAAATTGGCCTGGTCATGAAGGGGGGTAAATCCTCAGGAGGGCGAGGGGTTAAACATAGATACCACAAATGCTACATTTATCAGTCATGTGGTGCCAAGACAGTTATTAATGAATCCACAAAAGTTATATACAATGACTTCCAGATAACTGAATTTCACTCTCTGAGGACTCATGGGTGTAACTCTCTGGTCTAGATGATTTATTGACATTTGTATCATTGTGTTTGGAACATCTAAACATTGATCCTTTGTGGTTGTAGTGATGATACATCTTCATATTTACATTATCTTCATCACTTCCCTTTGTATACATAACACTAAAGAACATATTTCAGAGGCTTGCTCTCTCTTCATCCTTAGTGACCAGCTGAGTTATTACATTTTATTTTATATTTTACACTTTTTAGCATAGTTGGGATCTTGTTAATTTTTTGCCATCCAGATTTTTCTTTTCACAGCTTAATATTTCCTCCTAGGACAGGAGACCACTTTACACTTCAGGTTTTCACAAAGTTTGTGTATGGGACGGGGTGACGGCCATTTTGGGAGGACTCAGGGACAGTGTGCATTGGGTAGGTTATTTTTTTTTATTTTGGACTTCTGCTTTCCAAGGGCCAGAAAAGAGCTTTAACATAAAAGGTGTTCAGAAGGTAAGGTGCATTTATCCAAGACAGCCACACCTAAAAAGGCTCTGCCTGACCCAAGATGGCCACCAGAGTCACATGGGGCAGGATCATCCAATGGGATAGCTTCATTAAACAGAGAACCATAGAGGAACCCTGTTCCTCCTGACTTTCTCTCCATCTTCAGTGCCGCTGTGGGAGAGCGCCACCTGCAGTAGACTGCACCTGCCTACAAGCAGAAAATACTAGAAAGTTTTCACTGGTGTGTTTTTAAATCCCAGCTAAACATTCAGTTTATTCCTTTTGCTAAAAGACCCTGGATGTCTCCCCTGTGCTCCACTGAAGGGAATGCAGTACACATCGCACTGCACTAGATTCTTTCCCAGGCATGATGGGCGGGGCCACTGAGATGGGTCCCGGAAGTGACATTTTACACATCTCTTCCAGGTCAGCAACAATAAATGGAGGAAATCGGACATGTGTCCACTCAGCTCCCTCCCCCTAACAGGAGGAACCAGCTATGCTGGTCCTGAGCCCACAGATGGGCAGGTGGAGCCCAAGGACATGGTGGGGGGTACTGGGGGGGGAGAGGGGATTCTTCCAGGATGTGTGCAAGTAATCAAGCACCTGCAGAAGCCCTGGACTGCTTGTATCTGACATCCAGAAGCCATCTTGTCAGATGTACACACAATCCTGGCTCACATAATCCTTTGGTATCACCTATTTTGGATGTGTAATCATTTTTTTAACTTTTCAATTTAGCTTTCTTTTACCTTTTTTTTTTTTTTTTTAAACAAAGCTTTATTTGAATTTTTTCAATTTACATAAACTCAGCGGATGAAACACTCCAAGGATGCTTCTTGGCAACAAAGTAACTTTTTTTTTTAACAGTACTGATAGATTGACCAATATGAGCAGTACAATATTTTGCATAGAAAACTGATCAGAAAGATTCACGATATGTCAGCAGTTAGAACCTCTGAACAGAAACTCTGAAGGCAAATGAGACAAAAGAGGGGAGGCATTGTAAGTCAGTATAGTGTGTAGGGGATGTGTAATGGTGAGCTATGATATATCCAAAGATAAGAAGGTCAGGACATGCCACTGAACCTTGAATGGGAACTGGGGTGCTTAGAGTATGTCAGTTGTCATGCGTAAGACGTGAATGTTGAAGTAGGAGAGAAGCGTATGTAGAGGAGATAATCAAAGAAGAAGGAGAAGGATCAGGGAGATAGGTAGATCTATTCAGAAGGAGAAAAAAGTTGCGAAGGAAGCTAGTATGGAGAAAAGATGGAGAAAAAAAAAAAAGAAAGAGGTGGGAAAATGATGTTGGAACGGGCCAGAGGATCCCCTCCCAAGAAGTCATTAAGAATATTTGGTAATGAGCCGAGCGCTGTGGTTTGAGAGAAAAATAGAGCTAGAGGCGACTCCCTGTATCAAAAAGTGATATACGTGTTGTGAGTCCTCGCTGAGTAAGGGTGGGGGGAGAAGTTATAAAAGAATGTGCGATGAAAATGAAGTATAAAGAAAATGGTAAAGGAAGTAGATGAAAGGAAATGTGGCTTGGTTGCCTAGGTTGGCTAGAAGTGGTGTGAGAGCAACAACAAACGAGTATTGTAAATGTTTTAGATATAGTCATGCACACCTTAAATCCTCATAAATCAAGACAATAAGTCCAGGTTTACTGGATCATGTTTCCAGATTGGGGCATCACAGAAGAGCCATGAAGGAAAAACCGATGCTCTGTGGTTGGAAAGGATTTTTGAACATAGAGTCTCCATTTTCGATTATATTGATCCTCACCGTGCTGGAGGGATGAGGTGAGGAAGTGAAGCTGGTCCAGACGAAGAGGTGCATTAAGAGCTGACTTGACATCCGAGATATTAGGAGGACTGTTGGAGACCCACTTTTTCAATATGGCTCTCCTCGCGACCATCAGGCAAGAGGACAGCCACGGTTTTGTGGCTCGGAGAATGGCAAGCTGAAGTGGATGAGCCCCTGTGGAGACCGATTCCAAGTTGCCGAAGAGAAGAGGTAAAGGGTCCCTTGGTAGTTTTAGAGAAGTGATGAAGGCGATATAGCTGAGTAGTTGGGACCAAAAAGTAGATATTAGTTGGCAATCCCAAAATCTGTGTTTTAGCGAAGGTTTATAGTGTCCACACAAAGGGCAGGTAGAGACCGAGGGATTCCCACGGACATATAGGCATGGCATATAGGCATGGTGCATTAACTTTAATTGTTGCTCCTGCCAGAACTCATTGGAGTTGAAGGCACAGGTACTGTTGAAACCAGTGAGAATTTGATCCATTGAGAGTGTATTGTCAAAGTCTCTGATCCAAGGAGAAGTAGGAGTGGAGGCCTCTAGAGGGTGCACATAGTGTAGGTTTAATGATTCATAAATATGGGATATCTTGTATTTCCGATTTCTAACTAAGATATCTATGAACGAGGAACGGAAGCGACTAGATTTAACCAATGTTATCTTGTTCACATAATTACAAACTTGCAAAACATACAAAAAATGATGAGGAGGTAGATTGAAAGAAGTTGAAATCTGAGAAAAAGATAAAGGAAAGCCAGAGGCCGTATCGTATAATTGGCTAACTAGTTTGAGGTCCCTTTCCAACCATAGATCATAAGCTGCGTGTTGTTGAGGGACAGAAAAAGCAGGATTATGATGTATGGGGAGAAAACGAGAAACCCATGGGGATAAAAATATGGAACGCTTCACGAATTTGCGTGTCATCCTTGCGCAGGGGCCATGCTAATCTTCTCTGTATCGTTCCAATTTTAGTATATGTGCTGCCGAAGCAAGCACTTGTTTTACCTTTTAACTGCCAGATCCATTTTTTGCTTTTTTCAATCAATATATCACCTACCAAGACAACCACAATGGCAACGGCCGTACCCTGAGGACGTGCTGACGTCACGCTGCCGTGTCCGTGATTCTGAGCGGCGGCCATCTTGGTATGTGATATATTAATTGTTCCACATGGAATGTTTTTATGGATAACTTTTATGACTATTAAACTACTACACTATATACCAACCCCTGGGCTCCGTGTGGTGAGCATCTCTCCGTAGGACCTAACCGGACTGGTAAAGTTGCTGGAGAGTGGATGGCATAGATCTCATGATATACATGCTACTGACCAAGTAGCTCTTGGTGAGTACATAGTGGTGGAGGACCTTGCACTGGATACAGAGCACTTTGTGGGATTGCACAATACCTGTCATGATTGACATCACAATTTTACAGATACATAGATTTACATTGGGAGGACTTTATTGTACAGGATTCTGTTGTTGGCTATACTGCAACACATTTACATTTCATTTGTTTTGTTTTCTTTCACTGTTTTGTTTCATTATTCACTTTTATATTTTTCTTATGCCCTGCACTGCTTTTCATTTGCTCTGGTATAGAGATTTTGTCACTAACTTTTTGTGCCAGCTGCTTCCGTATCTATATTCCGTATCCATATTCCGTATCCATATCTATATTCCGTATCCGTATCTATAATCCGTATCTATATTCCGTATCTATATTCCGTATTCGTATCTATATTCTGTATCCGTATCTATATTCCGTATCTATATTCCGTATCCGTATCTATATTCCGTATCTATATTCCGTATCTATATTCCATATCCGTATCTATATTCCGTATCTGTATTCTGTATCTATATTCCGTATCTATATTCTGTATCCGTATCTATATTCCATATCCGTATCTATATTCCGTATCCGTATCTATATTCTGTATCTATATTCCGTATTCGTATCTATATTCTGTATCCCGTATCTATATTCCGTATCTGTATCTATATTCCGTATCCGTATCTATATTCCGTATCCATATTCCGTATCCATATCTATATTCCGTATCCGTATCTATAATCCGGATCTATATTCCGTATCTATATTCTGTATCCGTATCTATATTCCATATCTATATTCCATATCCGTATCTATATTCCATATCCGTATCTATATTCCATATCTATATTCAGTATCCGTATCTATATTCCATATCTATATTCCATATCCGTATCTATATTCCATATCCGTATCTATATTCCATATCTATATTCCGTATCCGTATCTATATTCCGTATCTATATTCCGTATCTATATTCCATATCCGTATCTATATTCCATATCTATATTCCATATCCGTATCTATATTCCATATCCGTATCTATATTCCATATCTATATTCCGTATCCGTATCTATATTCCGTATCTATATTCCGTATCTATATTCCGTATCTATATTCTGTATCCGTATCTATATTCCATATCTATATTCTGTATCTATAGCGCTCGCCGTTTACAGTTGAATTTGTATATTACTGATCTCAGATATGTTTATTTAGAGATCCTTGCTGTACTTATATCTCCTGAAGAAGATCTAAAAGTGGAATGACTGAAACGCGTCGGATGATTTGGGAATGTTGTATTTTTGCAGCATAAGGGAACACATCCCACAGACAGTGTTTTTAACCTCTTGCCAGAGGATTTACCCCCTTAATGCACTAATTCAACTGATAATTGTGCGGTCATGCAATGCTGCACCCAAATGAAATTTACATCCTTTTTTTCACACAAATAGAGCTTTCTTTCGGTGGTATTTGATCACCTGTGCGCTTTTTACTTTTTGCTCTATAAACAAAAAAAGACTGAAAATTTTGAAGAAAAACAATATTTTTTACTTTTGGCAATAAAAATATATAGTAAACTCAAAGTTAGTTATAAATTTAGGCCAAAATGTATTCTGCTCCATGTTTTTGGTAAAAAATCCCACTAAATGTATATTGATTGCTTTGTGTGACGTTATAGAATCTACAAACTATGGTATAGATAATGGAATTTACACCATTTTGTTTGCTGTGCAGCGCTGCACTAGTTTAAAGGATAATTGCGTGGTCATGGTGCATAAATCAAATTTATGTTCTTTTTTCACACGAATAAAGCTTTCTTTTGGTGGTATTTGATCACCTGTGCGCTTTTTATTTTTGGTGTTACAAAAAAAAAAAAAGCTTTGAAGAAAAAAAATGTTTTTGAAAAAAACAATATTTTCTCATTTTGGTCATAACAAATATCCAAAAAAACTAAAATTTTGTCATAAATTTTTGCCAAAATATATTCTGCTACATATATAAAAATTAAAATAAATAATATAAACCCTGGTGAATTATATTAATAGCAGATCATTATATTCCAAAGTCTACATCATTGCACCTTTAGAATGTAGTCCTGGGAAATAATTATTAAATAGGAGCTGCTATTATACAACAAAAACCCAAAATATATCAAATATGTGAAAATAAATAAATATAACCACAATAATAGTGCTCACAAAATCACAACTGAAAAAATAAATAAATAAATAAAATAATAATAATATTAATCCACCACCAAATGAAATATAATGTGTAAAAAAAAAAAAAAAAAAAAACTAAACTCAGTAATGGATCCTCAGTAAAGTCCATTAAATAAAGTCCATATAGAGCATATATGATCTTCAATCAAAGAAGCTATCTTAGACTTTCCTTCACCAATAGATAATCCAGTGCTCAACACCCCATCAAAGGGAAAACTCACCAGAAACTGGTGAAATACCAGCATATCTTTATGAACTCAGTAGATGTGATAGACTAAGTAGCATATAATTTTTTATTGTGAACTCCATAGGTCACATGTGAACAAAGTAAGGAACACTCTCCATAGTGTAATACTGTTTCAGAAATTTTATTCCAACAAATTACCCCATAAAAACCGCACTCACATGTAAGTACATCAAAAAGTCTTGTATGTTTAAAATCTTTCCCACAGCAGTGCTTAATACACTGCTTCCTGTATACACAGTGGTGTCTCACCAGCCTGCAACAGATGACACAGTTGCAGTCATGTGGTTCGGACACGTGATATGGCGTACGTGACAATGTCACTGCTGGATCACGCCTACTTGTCACACAACTTTGTCCGAGGGTGTGATCAGCAGTGGATTATGCAAGCTCCTTAAGATCCGCCCCCATTCTCATTGGTTAATTGTATTGGTAAAACCTTAATGAAATCACAACAGTACAACAGTATGATAATCTCGCGAATGATTGGCTCAATAGAATACCATTATCAAAAGGGAATCGGAGCCATTCCTTAGTGCCATCTTGTGTATGATCAAGAAATGACAGCAGAATACATTTAAATCATACAGGTACCAATACACATGACTAAACAATCATATTAACCCTAAATAATCTCAGATCAAATAATGAAACAATTAAAATACATTAAATTAAAACAAAATAGTAATACAATAAAATACAATACAATGAAATACAATAATTCCGAATAAAATAAAATTCACAAACCTGCATCCTATCAATAATCACTAATAAAACAATTTAAATCTAGTTCAGCATTTAAACCATTAGGGGATAGGGCCTCAGTCATATATATCCATCTAGTTTCACACGTTGACAATTCCCTAATTCTATTAGAACCTCGCCTTGCCCTTGGGACAAATTCTACACCCCAAAACGTAATGACGGTAGGATCACGGTTATGATATTTTCTAAAGTGCATAGATACACTATGATATTTATAGCCCTTCATTATATTTTTAATATGTTCAAGTATTCTAATTCTTAAGTGCCTTTTAGTTCTCCCAACATAAATGAGGCCACAAGGACATTCTAAACATATACTACATGAGTGGATAATAATAAAAAAAGGCTCTGCCTGTTGTATAGTGAACAATACATTTAGTGGCTTGACCAAATTCCAATCCAAATCCAATGGAAGGGAATTTCAAATAGTCACAATTATCACTTGTGAGTCCACTCATGTAGTATATGTTTAGAATGTCCTTGTGGCCTCATTTATATTGGTAGAACTAAAAGGCACTTAAGAATTAGAATACTTGAACATATTAAAAATACAAGGAAGAGCTATAAATATAGTGTATCCATGTACTTTAGAAAACTCCATAACCGTGATCCTACCGTTCATTGAGAACGCATAAACAAAATGTGCAAAGACACATAAAAAAGTGTGTTATACCCATTCTTTAGGGGTTTCCATAATAAAAGTCTATGGGGCCAAAAGCTCACAGTCCTGCCATAAGAAAGTTCCTGCATGGCACTTCACTTCTGGGCTCTGTGGTCTCAGAACTGGCATGACGGGTCCCATTGGGTAGAGGAGAGGGAGATAAATGAAAGTCCATTCACTGGTCTCTCCTACCTAGCAATGTGTAAAATGTCACTTCCAGGTCCGGCTGTTACTCTCCCGGCACCTATAGTTGGGGAAGAAGCTAGGGGAGCACAACCTGTACTCCATGAGCTGCAATTGGTTGAAGTTGATTATGATGCACGGTAATAACCTACTATATATTGAGGTGTGATTTAGCACACATTCATTGGCTGTCTGAAGAGTAAGGATTGAGCCAATCAGGAGTCAGCAGCTGAGATGATCAGATCTGTGTATCTACACAAAGAAACTAGGACCAACCAATGTATAATGAAGTACATTTATTATCAGTAAGTACAGAGATATGCACACACACCAGCAAATGGCAAACATAAACAACAAGTGACCCACAACCAAAAATGCCTAAGTAACAGAAGCCTAGCAAACCAACTATATACAATATGTACAAATATATACAGTATGGGAAGCAAGAGTACCAGGGGCAATGCAAGAAGAAGGGGGATCAGGACTGGCTACAAGAACAAGGTGAGGATCAGTAAGGGTGCAAAAATAGTTCAAGAGCAAGATGGATCTGGCAGCAAGCAAGGCAATGAAAACACTAACACTGACATTTAGTTTATTCCAAAATACATATGTAACCCACAGAGGATCTTTCACATAACAGCTGCAAGTTTGAAAACGTAAAATCATTTGGTTGTATTAGTTGTTGCCATAAATGATATATACAGGTCTGTGCTCCCAGATACACAGCAACATAAAATATGATTGGCAGACATATAATAATAGCAGAGTAGATAGGACCGCACTGACTGGGAGGTCACCGAGATATAGAACACTGACAATGACAGGGAGCATTTTGGGTGGACTGCCCCTTTAACAAATGTTGTATCCCAATATTCAGTGGATGGAAATATGAACCGTACATTATGAGGATGGAAGTCAGAACTCTTCATCCTGTTTTCTTTCTTTATATAAAACATGATCAAATCTTATTTAGAGGTATTCAACTAAAACATTGGATAATTCTTTTTTAATTATATTTTTATTATAGTTTTATATACAAAAACATTTTTTTCACAACATATTCCTGTAAAAAGCGAGCCCTTCACTTTTTTTTAATACAATCTATAATCCAGCCATTAATATTATGAGAGCATCGCCTTAATACTTATACACCTCCTATGTTAAAGTTCTTAAATCACAGCCTTACATAAAGAAAACACGCACACCAAAAACATTCAAAGCAAAATATAATTTGCTTGTTTTCTCCTTCCACCACCCCCGCAAGCCCCCCTATGCTCCATTCAGGGGCATATACCCCTCCATGTCCTCTAATCAGCTTTACTTATTATTGTAGCCGTATTGCCCACCAAAATCTATTCCCTCAGCTCCAAGGATGCACAAAAAGATATCCACGGAGACCATATTGCAGAAAAATTCTCATCATTATCTCTTAACATTGCATGCAGTTAGTTCCTCCATTCTCCAAAGGTATTGCATTTCCTCTACCCATTCCACTATTTTAGGGCAGTCTGGGTACCTAGGTGTGTTTTACATCTCCAACATTTGTTTGATGTTTGTGGGAATATTCTGTGCTTACTGGGTATTGGATCCATCTTAATAATAGTTTAATGCGCTTTTCCTGGATTCTGCTTACCATGGACATTTTATGAGTCCACATTTATTTATTTATTTCAGGTACTTATATAGCGCTGTCAATTTATGCAGCACTTTACATATACAGTATATTGTACATTCACATCAGTCCCTAACCCTCAAGGGGTGTACAATCTGAGGTCCCTGCATGTCTTTGGAGTGTGGGAGGAAACTCACGCAAGCACAGTGAGAACATGAAAACTCCATGCAGGAGGTGCCATGGTTGGGAATCAAACCCATGACCCATTTACTGCAAGGCAGACGTGCTAACCACTAAGCCACTGTGCCGCCCGCATAAACACTTTAGTAATATCTTCCTAAGAAATTATACTTTCCGGTTCCTTTTCCCATTCAGCTATATAGTATGGTACTCCTGGGGTTATAGAAGACAACAGCATGACATAAATAGTTGATATTGGACTTATCGGGGCATGTGTCCCTAAACATAGTTTTTCCAGGTCTGTGTATGGGACCATTCTGTAAAAGGTTTGTATACAATTCCTGAACTGGAAATACACCAGCCAGTTTCCCTGCACCTGATCGGTACCCGCAGACTATTCCATTAAGGATTTTATATTATTCTCTGAAAGGGTATTCTATATTGGAGAGATGGAGAGGGAGGTCTACTTAAGTAGTCCCTGTGTGTGTAGTCCTGGTGGAAAATCTGGGTTACCCAGGATTGATGTCGTTGAACCTACACAAATCGAGATGGCTATAGTTTTTATTAAGTGATCCCAAATTTTTAGAAGCAGTGATATTTACAAGTGCAATTTAGTCTTTATTGGACATTTTTAATATGTATCCAAGGCAGTAACAAAGGCTGTAGTGGGGATAGAAGAGCCTCTATCTGCATTCATTGTTTCTGCTTTGAATGATATACTGTATGCTATCTATGCTGTAAGTCTAGCCATATGGGCTGCTTTCTGGTAAAGTGCTAAGAGTGGTAATCCTAATCCTCCTCGGAGTTTCTTCCTTATAAGAACATCCATGTTTAATCTTGGTTTGGAACTGGCCCAAATATATTTTAAAAGTGCAGAGTGTACTGTTCCAAAGAACTTTTCAGGAATACTTATATTGTAAAGTCTGAAATACCTACAGAAATCTTGGGAGGATATCCATCTTAGACAATGCCAGTCTACCCAACCACGAGTGTCATAAACCTGTCCACTGTTTTAGTTTCTGCTGCGTAACGTTGATTAGCAGTTGGTAATTTAATGTATATAAATTCTCCTCTGTTGTAGTCAGATAAATATCCAAGTATTTCAGAGCTTTCTCTTGCCAGTGGAATGAGAAGTCTTCCTTTTAAGGCATTTGTCTCCTCCTCAGACCGGGTTACTCTCAACACCTGTTTTATGTATGTTAACCTCAAAGTTACTGACCACAGCAAATCCACTGAATTCTTTTATCAGCACTGGAAAGGCTATTGGAGGGTTTGAAATGAGTAACAGTAAATAGTCAATAAATAGGCACATTTTATGTTCCATATCGCCAATCCCAATACCCTGTAAGGAAGGATTATTTCTAATGGCAATGGCCAAATGTTCCATTGCCAGGATGTATGGGGCAGGTGAGAGGGGACATCCTTGTCTTGTGACATTTCCTATGACTGTTTGATCTGATAGGATCCAATTGACTCTTAAAGTAGTAAGACATCAAGGAACCAGATTAGTGTGTATATAAAACCACCAATGCTTCAATGTAGCTCACTCACATGTAAAGAAAGCTATAAACTGCTCCAGTGGTCGGGACGGCAAGCACAAGGAACAGCCCCCAGATGGTGGAGCCAACAGCGACTGCAAGGCTAGAGGGAGACCCGCTAATGGTGGTAACAGATCGGTGTCTCTCCTCGCTCGTACCCAGCGACTGACAGGGAGTAGTGACAGGTTTGTGGGCAGCAAATGGATGGGCTGTAATGAATTTCCGAGGCCCTTCCTCCTTTGTCAAGCAGACCCATCCCTCAGACAATGGGAAAGGAGAAGAGTGTCATAATCAGGACACAATATTGGGTGGAGTATGGAGGGGGAAGGGAAGTGAAAATACTTGTGTACAATTAAATTAGGGAAGCCATGCAGCTAAGGAGTCGGGTCCACCTCACAAACCAATGTGAAGTATGTCATAGACAATAGAGGGATGTATAGTATGCACTAGTCATAACAATTAAGATGATAATAACCGGAGCAGTAAAGAAAACAAAACATAATGATAAAATAATGCAATAATATAATAAAATAAACTAGAAACACAACTCTGATGACTCAAATAACAATAACCTAGTCCTATAAAAAGTGTTATAATAAAAATTTGCCCCTTAATAAACCAGTATAGACAATGAAGTTGCAAAACGTGTAAGTTTTTCACACACCGGCAAAAACCTTTTACTGGTTCTGGGGGGAAGAGGTACACATGTGCTTTGTGTGTATGGAGATAGCTAACATCTTTCCTGGCGTATTGCCAAATCCCTAGAGATTTCACTTTACTTGTTCTGGATGGGGCATATATGAGATGTCTAAGAGAGAATATAATTGTGCTCTTTTCTGGGTTAATGCCGGATATACCGCGCCATCTATATTTGTCTTGTGGCAATGCTCTAGAGAAAAAATATCCTTCAATAGTGTAGATATTTGATTGGATCTTTCCTTCTTCAATTTTGATCCTAATAGATTTAATTTACATCTTTGGACACATTTGAATGTTTCCCATTTAATTGGCAATATAGTCGGATCTGTCAGATGGGTTATTTTGAACTCCTCTATGGTCCCCCTTAGGACCTGTAACACGCGCTCTTCTCTTAGTAATGATTCATTCAATTTCCAGGAAGAACTCATTTTCAAAGTATGCAGTATACAAAAATTCAGGAAGACCGGATAGTGGTCTCATCTAAACTGAATACCAATTTGAGATACAATTACCAACTCAATAAAGATTGCAAGAAAATAAAAGATTCATCCTACTATATGATATGTGTGGCACGGAGAAGAATGTAAAGTCCCTCTCACTGGGTGCAATACCCGCCAGACATCTACTAATAGTAGTAGATTGGATCCTTCTTATTCTGCAGGTTTCTCTGATTTCAGATCAAATATATCACAGACTGAATCTGATAAATTAACTTTTTGCACCAAAGTAACCGATTACATTTAAAGGGAAAAGAAATGAGTACATTAGATGACTGTATTGGTGGTCACACACTCATTCATATGATCATACAATCCATCATTCAATGTCACCAAAATAATCAAATTACATAAAAAGTCACAAATCAAAAGCCTCCATTCAGTTGTTTATGAGCTCTCAATAGACTTCAGCTCTGCAAAGTCAATCAGTCGTGGTGGAATTTGTCCACTGTTTCTGATCAATTGAACAAATATCTGTGTCAGAGAACTGACTGTAATTCAGATTGATTATCATTTATATGATAGCTGGGATTTTTGATCAATATTTTCAGTCAATTGCAGTGAGTCCCATCTGATAATTGTGCAGTTCCACTTATTAATTATTCAGTAGTGGTGTACTCCAGGATTCATTGTTATTAGTGGTGTACCCCAAGGATCAGTGTTATTAGTGGTGTACCCCAAGGATCAGTAATATTAGTGGTGTACCCCAAGGTTCAGTGTTATTAGGGGTGTACCCCAAGGATTCATTGTTATTAGTGGTGTACCCCAAGGATCAGTGTTATTAGTGGTGTACCCCAAGGATCAGTGTTATTAGCGGTGTACCCCAAGGATCAGTAATATTAGTGGTGTACCCCAAGGTTCAGTGTTATTAGGGGTGTACCCCAAGGATTCATTGTTATTAGTGGTGTAACCCAAGGATCAGTGTAATTAGTGATGTACCCCAAGGATCAGTGTAATTAGTGATGTACCCCAAGGATCAGTGTTATTAGTGGTGTACCCTAAGGATCAGTGTTATTAGTGATGTACCCCAAGGATCAGTGTTATTAGAGGTGTACCCCAAGGATCAGTGTTATTAGTGGTATACCCCAAGGATCAGTGTTATTAGTGATGTACCCCAAGGATCAGTGTTATTAGAGGTGTACCCCAAGGATCAGTGTTATTAGTGGTGTACCCCAAGGATCAGTGTTGTTAGTGGTGTACCCCAAGAATCAGTGTTATTGTTGGTGTACCCCAAGGATCACTGTTATTAGTGGTGTACCCCAAGGATCACTGTTATTAGTGGTGTACCCCAAGGATCACTGTTATTAGTGGTGTACCCCAAGGATCACTGTTATTAGTGGTGTACTCCAGGATTCATTGTTATTAGTGGTGTACCCCAAGGATCAGTGTTATTAGTGGTGTACCCCAAGGATCAGTGTTATTAGTGGTGTACCCCAAGATTCAGTAGATTGTTTTAAAAAAAATGCTGGATAGATTCCTAATTGCACAAAATTTAGCTGGAAATATAAATAATAACACCAGGGTTTGTTGATCCAGGAAATATCGTAATGATTGATTGACTTTTCGATGCTGGAGCAAATTGGATCATGCTTTATATAGAGTTTTTTGGCCTTCCTCTGGATCAGCTGTGGAATTTGGGTTCTGTAGATGGAGTTTATTTATGTATTTATTTTATTGCTGAATGTATATGGACTTGAGTCTTTTTTTCAACCTGACTAACTATGCAACTATATTCAGTGATTGGTGGAAACATAAATGGAACTGCAGTCTCACTATCAATTTGTCTGAACCTATTGCACATCCAAACTTAAATCCTCCCTGTTCCTTGTACATCAGTCTTTGGAAATGTCCCTGCTAGGCTTTGAGAAGATCCTTCTTCATTAGTATATCTGATGCTGGAAAATTAGCAAATGCAATAAAAACCCAAAGCTCTATGGTAACATATAAAATCTGTAAGTATAAATCTGATTGGATACGGATTATATTGTAATTGAACTTATAGCTTGGAGCCTTGTAAGGAATATCTGATCTTCCCACCACCTTCTTGTGTCCTTGTGTCTTCCCATGGACTTTATGGATCATGCTGGTCACATAAAGAAAGGTTTTGTTTTAGATGTGACCTGACTGCCCAATAATTTTACCCACCCCTGTGTAATGTGGTGGTCTATCTGTCTGGAAATGGTGTGAATGGATTCTCTATGTGGGTCCTCATTTTGCTGAGCTGTTGGTTGATTATAGATCTGTCACCATTGTGTACTCACCCTCCGTCATATTGTCTCCATTCACTGCACAGAACAAGGTGACCCCATGTAGAAGGAGGAGAGGTAAAAGTAGAAGAACTTCCATCCTGCAGGCTGAGCACCGAGCAATGAAAGAAGAATCAATTAATGAAACTAAGGATGACAGATCTTTTTCAGTAGAAGGATATGAGCTGTCATCAGATTTGGATGAATTCTACTCATATCTGGATGAATGTCGATGATATCTCACAATTCTGTACATTTGGTCAGAATGATAAAACTTGTTTTTCAGACCGTTACAGCTGGAATTGCTCCAAGTGCCACTTGTGTAAGCTGATGAATAAGCATGTGACAAACAGTCAGTCATTGTATCTCTTGGGGGATCTGATTTATTCAATAAATGTCTAAAAACCTAATGTCTTAAAATAAGTCTTCCTGTCAGGGCTCCAGGTATGACCAGAGGTGTGTGGACTGACACAGGGAAACGCAGGCTTCAGATATGGTATAAACAATATAATTTATTAAGACTAACAATACAAAACGCAGTGCAAAACTAAACATAAACCAAACCAAACCACCCACCGATAACAATACATACAATACAAAGAGTAGTCAGGCAGTCCGGGTCAGTAGCAAATGGGCAAACGGAGTACCAGGAACAGGCGGGAGAGTGGTCGGGGTCACAAGCTGGGTTCAGTAACTCACCGGCAGCGCGGTACAGAGGGTCAGTCAGAGAATGGTCAGGGTCACAAGCCAGGGATCAAGCAGGAAAGGTCAGCGGGGGTCAGGATCAGGCAGGGTTGGCAACAAGTCAGACAGGAACAGGAATACAGGATACAAGATACAGGGGCCCATGGAAAACACACACCAAGGCCTTGACTGTGAGTCTGGCCATTCTTTAAATACAACCCCTGCAATCAGCTTCAGGTGTTTGGCTGATTGCAGGGGTGAGTCTCTGATTGCTGAGAGCACCCGCTGGCCAGCCCTGGTACTGCAGCCCACAAGGCAGGTGAGTCCCACCATTATTGGCAAGTCCATTCCTGACAGTACCCCCCCCTCAAGGAGCGGCCTCAGGACGCTCCAAACAGTCCTAGCTGAGCAAAATGTTCCACCGCCCGGGTCCAGTAACTGGCACATCGGGCTGGGCACCGGAAAGAGGCACAGCGGGCTGGGCACCGGACAGAGGCAGATCGGGCTGGACACCGGACAGAGGCACATCCGGCTGGACACCGGATCACCAGGCGGAGCGGCAGGCACCGGGCCACCAGGCGGAGCGGCAGGCACCGGGCCACCAGGCAGAGCGGCAGGCACCGGGCCACCAGGCAGAGCGGCAGGCACCGGGCCACCAGGCAGAGCGGCAGGCACCGGGCCATCAGGCAGAGCGGCAGGCACCGAGCCATCAGGCAGAGCGGCAGGCACCGGGCCATCAGGCAGAGCGGCAGGCACCGGGCCATCAGGCAGAGCGGCAGGCACCGGGCCATCAGGCAGAGCGGCAGGCACCGGGCCATCAGGCGGAGCGGCAGGCACCGGGCCCCCAGGTGGAGCGGCGGGCATCGGGCCCCCAGGCACGACAGCGGGCATCGGGTCACCAGGCATGACAGCGGGCACTGGGTCATCAGGCATCGGGTCATCTGGCTCGACAGTGGGCACTGGGTCATCTGGCTCAACAGCGGGCATCGGGTCATCTGGCAAGGCAGTGGGCACCGAGTCACCAGGCACGACAGTGGGCTCTGAGTCAACTGACACGACAGCGAGCACCGGGTCACCAGGCATCGGGTTATCTGGCTCGACAGCGGGCATCGGTTCACCAGGTACGACAGATGGCACCGGGTCATCAGACATTGGATCGTCTTGCTTGACAGCGGGCACCGGGTCATCTGGCTCAACAGTGGGCATCGGGTCACCAGGCATCGGGTCATCTGGCTCGACAGCGGGCATCGGGTCATCAGGCACGTCAGCGGGCATCGGGTCACCAGGCATGACAGCAGGCACTGGGTCATCAGGCATTGGATCGTCTGGCTCGACAGCAGGCATCGGGTCACCAGGTAGGACAGCGAGCACCGGTTCATCAGATATTGGATCGTCTTGCTCAACAGCGGGCATCGGGTCACCAGGCATCAGGTCATCTGGCTCGACAGCGGGCACCGCGTCATCTGGCAAGGCAGTGGGCACCGAGTCACCAGGCACGACAGTGGGCTCTGAGTCAACTGACACGACAGCGAGCACCGGGTCACCAGGCATCGGGTTATCTGGCTCGACAGCGGGCATCGGTTCACCAGGTACGACAGATGGCACCGGGTCATCAGACATTGGATCGTCTTGCTTGACAGCGGGCACCGGGTCATCTGGCTCAACAGTGGGCATCGGGTCACCAGGCATCGGGTCATCTGGCTCGACAGCGGGCACCGAGTCATCAGGCACGACAGCGGGCATCGGGTCACCAGGCATGACAGCGGGCTCTGAGTCAACTGGCAGAATGGTACTAGTTGGAAAGAATTTTCACTTTTTTCTCGTTTTAGTTACTGGAGCACTGTAAGTAAACGCAGGTCTGTAAATGAATGGAGCAGCTGAAGACAGAGAAGAGCTGGAGGATGGAACAGAGGAGGGAGCAGTTGCTACAGAGGACTTCTTTACAGGGTTAAAGGCAGGATAGGTGCAGCGAGTGGGAGCAGGTATGTGGTAGTTAGCAGAGTATACTGGCCGTCAAAAAAACATTTTTCAGGTTTTTTTTTTAACTACTTGCCAACCGCTTACCCACATTTTGTGGGTTTGCAGCAGCTCTTGGCAACGTGACCTAATCTGGCGTTGCTTCCTATTTTTTGGGGGGGGGGATTGTGCCTGCACCCCCGCTGCCGCCCTCCTTCCCAGTCGTTCCAAGGAGAGAAGAGAGAACACAGCAGAGTAAAATCACTACATTTTATATGCACATGGTCGATTAGCACATTTAACCCTTTGATCACCCTATTATCTCTCTGATCGCCCCGTTACCCAGCCAGTGCCATTAGTACAGTGTCAGTATATAGAATGTTTCACTGATCACTGTATTCCTGCCTCTAGTGACATCAGATAGTGTCAGGGTCAGTTAGCGCCCCTCCCAGCCAGGGTCAGCTAGCGTTAGATTGCCCGCAGGATCCCCTTTCAGGGATGTGTAGGTAGAAAAATCCTGAATGGTGAGTCGTTCCCCTCTCTGGAGCTGGTGGATGGATCACGGTAGGGCTCTGAAAGTTGAAATGCTCCGGACGCGCACAGATAATGCGCAAGGGGATCTCTGGCATATTGGATCCTATCTTCACCACTTTTTCCAGTTCCAGTCTACATTCTGACCAGAAAGAGAGGGGGGGATCTTCAGGATATTTATACATCGTGTATTTATAATACACTTCCGGTTAGTGCGCATTTCTATCATATGCACTGGGAACACTGGGAGCACCAATACAGGACTGTATTTCACTTGCAATCCTTATTTACCATTAATGGTTCATTATTGTCACTAGAACTATACTAGTGCCTGCTTTGTATAGTGTCCCCAAAAAATGCAGTGTTACCAAGACAATTTATATGCACAACAATATATCGCCGCCCACCCATATTCAGCTCTTGCTAGACAATTTGCATGGAAACCTATCATGGTTTCTGAATTTAAAACTTTTTGGGGCTTACATTCAATATGGGCATTACAGAAAAGAATGAATTGCGGCCATATTGGTCCACAGACCCAATTCATCATATGTCCGTGTTCTCTGCTGTTACATATATGCCCAGCATGGACCAGCAATGTACTGGAACGTCGCTGGACTTTGAGTGGTTTTACCAGGAGGTGGCTGCAGCTACAGGCATCATCCTGGTATTGTTTTTTTCAGCTGGTGGTCAGCTTTAATTTAAAAGCAATCCTAGTGGCCAGTTAGCTGCTGAATTGTTTTTATGAGCAGCGGGAAGGGACATCCCTCTCCCCCCCCTCCCCCCATTGCTGCCATCCACAGTTTTCTTGGGCTCTCCTGTCCCACAGGGGAATCCGAGAATGCAGCCGGCAGATCTGCTGGCTGACTATAGAGCTGATCAGAGGCCAGAATGACTTCAATCATCTCTATAGTCTAAGAAATCGGAAGCTACGAGCATTTCATCACTTCAGTTTCACAGGATACAATCAGCGCCATTTGAAAATTGGGAAAACATCTTATCACCCCGATCTTGGTGAGATCAGATGATGTAAGGGCAGAAGAGATATCTAGAGTCTGATAGACCCCAGATTTCTCAAAAAAGAATTTATGACAATACCCATTGAAGTTATAGGGGATTTTTGCATTCCCTGTGATAGCATTAAAAATAATCAAAAAAAAAAGGAAGGGACAGTGTAAAAATAATAAAACAAAATCAAAATAACGAAAAAAGAAGCACACCCTTGCCTCACTGCTCGTGTGCACCATCATGGTATGTAAACAACAGTTGCACCATGCAAATGAGGTATCGCCGTGAACATCAGATCAAGGGAAGTAATTCTAGCACTATACCTCCTGTGTAAATATAAATTAGTGACCTGTAAAGGCTTTTAAATTGTTGCCTATCGATAATAAAAATGTATGTACTTTGTTTCCATTGCACAGACATGCGCAATTTTCAAACATGTCATGTTTGGTATCTAATTACTTGGTGTACCATCATCTTTTATAGTTTTTCAAATAATTGGGCAATATATTGTGTGTTTGTGCATTAAAATTCTAAAAAGTGTATTTTTCCCAAAAGATTTGCTTTTGAAAAATTGCTGCGCAAATAATGTGTGGCGTTAAAAAAATTTCAATGCACACCGTTTTATTCTCTAGTGCCTCTTCTTTAGTGACTACTCAGTGACACTATCTACTTTCTAAAAGGTGTGACCATTCATCTGCATCAGTTAGTGAAATATTACATTTAAAAAAATAAATAAAAATTAAATAAAATAAAATATATTCCTATTTTAATACTTATAAACCTTCTGTTAACTCAAATTAGCCCTAATTAACACTTTACTCCCCCTCTCCTCTTAGCTATTATTTATCTGCTAGCTATTATTTCTATGTTATATCCATTATTTTTTTATTTTCATTCATTTTGTTTGTTCAATATTGTATGAAAAAACTGGACAAAAAAAAAAAAAAAAAAAGCTGTTTTGATTTGAAAATAATTGTGTCATGCTTTATCCCAGAATTCTTTATTTTAGTATAATTTTAAGTAGAACACATTATAGAATAAATTATATATTTTGTTACATTACATTAAAAGTGCTTTACTAAAAACTAACATGGGTACAAGAAACAAAAAAAACTTGATATCCTTTTGTCTACATTACATAGAATATAAATGACAAAAATCCTAATTTGTCTAGAAAAATGTATATTTTACTTTGTTATCCTAAAGTGTATTTCTGGTCAAAATGTAAAATCATGTGTTCATCTCCACATTGTATTTCAAATATTTCTAGCTTACTCCTAGTAATCTAAATAATCTTGAAGTTTGTAAACTTACTTTGTGAAAATCCTCACACATTTACTTCCACATATTCACTATAACCTGTGTATACAGTGCCTTGAAAAAGTGTTCATACCCCTTGAAATTTTCCACATTTTGTCGTGTTACAGCCAAAAAATGTAAATGTATTTTATGTGATAGACTAACACAAAGTGGCATATAATTGTGAAGTGGAAGGAACATTATAAATGGTTTGGAACATTTTTTACAAATTAATATCTGAAAAATGTGGCGTGCATTTTGTATTCAGCCCCCTTTACTCTGATACCAATAACTAAAATCTAGTAGAACCAACTGCCTTCAGAAGTCACCTAATTAGTAAATATAGTCAACCTGTGTGTGATTTAATCTCAGTAGAAATACAGCTGTTCTGTGAAGCCCTCAGAGGTTTGCGAGTGAGAACACAGAAACAGCATCATGAAGGACAAGGAACACACCAGGCAGATCAGGGATAACATTGTGGAGAAGTTTAAAGCAGGGTTAGGATATAAAAAAATATCCCAAGCCTTGAACCTCTCATGGAGCACTGTTCAATCCAGCATCCGAAAATAGAAAGAGTATGGCAGAACTGCGAACCTACCAAGACATGGCCATCCACCTAAACTTACAGGCCTGGCAAGGAGAGCATTCATCAGAGAAGCAGCCAAGAGGCCCATGGGAACTCTGGAGCAGCTGCAGGGATCACAGCTCAGGTGGGAGAATCTGTCCACAGGACAACTATTAGTGTGCACTCCACAAATCTGGCCTTTATGGAAGAGTGGCAAGAAGAAAGACATTGTTGAAAGACAGACATGAGAACTCCTGTTTGCAGTTTGCGAGAAGTCATGTGGGGGACACAGCAAACATGTGGAAGAAGGGGCTCTGGTCAGAGGAGACCAAAATTGAACTTTTTGGTCTAAAAGCAAAACGCTATGTGTGGCAGAAAACTAATACCTAAACACACCGTCCCCACCATGAAACATGGTGGTGGCAGCCAGGAGCGGACTGAAAACTCATGGGGCCCCGGGCAATAGAGGATCATGGGGCCCCTGTGTCCTTGCCCACACTCAAAAAAGGCTATAAAAAAGGTACCAGGGGCATTTCATGGGGCCCCCCTACTGACCCAGGGCCCTCGGGCAGTGCCCGAGTGCTCGAATGGTCAGTCCGCCCCCGGTGGCAGCATGATGTTGTGGGGATGCTTTTTTTCAGCAGGGACAGGGAAGTTGGTCAGAGTTGATGGGAAGATGGATGGAGCCAAATACAGGGCAATCTTAGAAGAAAACCTGTTAGAGTCTGATAAATACTTGAGACCAGTGTGGAGGTTCACCTTCCAGCAGGACAACGACCCGAACCATCCAGCCAGACCTACAATGGAATGGTTTAGATCAAAGCATATTCATGTGTTACAATGGCCCAGTCAGTCCAAACCTAAATCCAATGGAGAATATATGGCAAGACTTGAAAACTGCTGTTCCCAGATGCTCTCCATCCAATCTGACAGAGCTTGAGCTATTTTGCAAAGAAGAATGGGCAAAACGTTTCACTCTTTAGATGTGCAAAGCTGGTAGAGACATCCCCCAAAAGACTTGCTTCTGTAAATGCAGTGAAAGGGGGTTCTACAACGTATTGACTCAGGGAGTCTGAATACAAATGTCATCGCACTTTTCGCATATTTATTTGTCAAAAGCCATTTCTCATTTTTCTTCCACTTCACAATTATGTGCCACTTTGTGTTGATCTATCACATCAAATGCAGATAAAATACATTTACGTTTTTGAATGTAACATGACAAAATGTGGAAAATTTCAAGGGGTAGGAATACTTTTTGAGGCACTGAAGACACTGTCACACATTTCACAGAGCCTGCCTTCTGAACTACAGAGGTGCTGAGAGGAGTTTCAGTCACTGCTTACAGGCAGCTAAGTCCATGGGATATATACTATTGTTTCCATTGCTATTACAATGCTGATGTTGGAAAATGAAAGTGTATGCTGTGATCATAGATTTCCTTTAAGTAATAAAAAAAAGTTATTGCTGAATAAACAGACCCATAGCGGTCCACAAGGAGCATAACGATACAAAAGCTGAAATGGTTAATAAATGCTTATTCTGAGCAAACTATTACATTGTAAAATACGGAGATAAAAGGAAATCTGATAATGGCGTGCTTTCAGCAATCATGAGACCATTACTGTAGCTTCTACTTGTTATCCAACCAAACAAAAAAAAATTCTGTTCCCTCATACAGAATAATTCTTTGTGTTCAGATATTCAAACATCTTGCCCTCACATTCTGAATCTTGCACTTGTCCACAGACCAAACTACCAATCACCAGATTCCAACTTGCAGATACATAAAAGGGGAATATTCCTTAAATGCATATGAAATATTTAAAAGTCCTTCAGCTGTGACTTTTTGAAGCAGAAAAACAAAAAAGCAAATTTGTATATCCCTTTTTGCTAAGAAAAAAAATAATTTCCTTCTTGCTCAGAATTTTTGGAAGGTGCCCGTACCATGCAGTGAACCTTCCTGCCCTCCAACCACTTGAACAATGCAAGGAGTAGGAGCCAGATACTGGGATAATGTAACTCCCATACGGTGCGCCCATATGAGAGAGTTACATCATCATGGCTGCTCAGTGGCCAAAGATCGAGCAAAGCAGGTCAGAAGAAGGAACTGAGAAGATGACATCGGTGATGACAGAGCATTGAGACATCCCATAGATGAAGGAGGATGAACTGGAAGATTGGCTGGCCATAATGTCCCTGTTATATGTCTACAAGGTGGCATCTGGTATTCCTGTATGTAGGGATGAGATGGACAGAACCAGGTTTGGTTCACTTGATGTTCGGCAAACATATCATAAGTCTGGATGCAAAATCCTAACCTGCCTTAAATCAAGAAGAGCCGAAACTATAAAATCATTTATCCCCATTTTTAAGGCTTAAAGGCAAGAGATTGGTGAAAAGGACAAAGGGTCTCAAAAAACCTTCACCTCTACGATGTGAATTTTAGGGAGCCCCATGCAAACAAATGGCAAGGGATGATCCTAAAAATAATACCAGACCCTAATGCAAACTGCACTGCCCTCTCCTCTTAAAGTAATTGTAAAGTTATTTTTTAATAATAAACATGTCATACTTACCTGCTCTGTGTAATGATTTTGCAAAGAGCAGCCCTGATCCTACTCTTCTCAGGTTCCCTGACAGCGATCCCGGCTCCCCCCCCCCCCCCCCCACCAAGTGCTCCTATAGCAAGCCACTTGCTATTGGGCCCTTGTGAATGCTCACTCCCAATTCCCTCTCTTTGTGTCCATAAGACACACAAAGCATGGCCATCCCCATCCCCACTCCCACCTCAATGGCTGTGGTTGGAAGCAATGGGAGTAAACAGCTCCCACTGCTATGTCTGTGCCAATGAGGATGGAGAGAGTCAGAGGAGCCACTGCTCTTGTGCTTATCGCTGGATTGAGATGGGGCTCAGGTACGTATTGGGGGGTCTGGGGAGCTGCACACTGATGGTTTTTAATGGTTTTTGTAATGATGCATGAAGGTAAAAATCCTTCAGCCTTTACAACCACTTTAAACCATACCGGTCCACTAGCCCTCAAAGTAGGTGACCCATGTTGATGAGGCCAATGGTCTTTTCTCCACAACCCTGACCTGGTGGCTGTTGGGGGCATGGGGTGACTTTTTATAATCTGGAATCCCCTTGAAAATAAAAGGGCTTCCAGATCTCTCCCCCCTTCCAGCATGAATGAGTAAGGGGTACATAGTATATAAAATATGCATTTACAAAAATGAAATGACAATAGTAAATAGACTCTCAACAACATTTGTCAAGTCTTTTAATAAATGTAATAAATGTATGCTGTGACCATAGATTTCCTTTCAGTGATGAAAAAGGTTATTGTTAAATAAACAGACCCATAGTGGAAATGTAACAATTGCTCGGGTCCACAAGGATCATAAAGTTCCTTTAAATATACATTTATTGTGTGCAAATTATTATCCTGTGTGATAGCGAGATCAAATACAATCTGATAATAGCGTGCTTGCAGAAATCAGAAGACCAGTAAAGGAGCTTCTAGTTGTTATCCTGCTAAACCAAAAATATGTTTTCTGTCGCCTCGTGCTAAATAATTCTTTGTGTTCAGACATCTATACATCTTTGTGAATCCATCTTGTCCTCACATTCTATATCTTGCTAAGCACATTGCGTTTGTCCACAGACCAAACTACCATTCCACCAGTCACCACCTTGCAGAAACATCACAGGAGAATCCTCCAGAAATACAGAGGAAATATGTAACCGCCTCCCACCCACCATATAAGGAAATGACAGGCGGGGCGGCGGCTCTCTCATTCTGGGAGGACGTCATATGATGTCCTCCCACTCTAACTGCGCATGCATGCCCCTGAGACACAGTGGATCACCGATCAGTGGAAAGATCCGATGACGTCATGTGATCAGCTGTGTCCAATCACAGCTGATAGCATGTAAACAAGGAAATGCCGGTTATCAGCAGTCCTCTCCTCACGCTGACAGCGGTAAGCAGCATTCTTCAGAGGGGACATGTACACTGATCATCAGTGCCCTTATGGTCAGTGTAGCCCCATCAGTGCCACCTGCCAGTGCCCATCAGTGCCACATCAATACCACATATTAGTGCATACCAGTGCATATCAATGCCACATATCAGCGCCTATCAGAGCTGACTTTCAGTGGCAACTATCAGTGCCAGTCAGTTCCACCTATCAGTGCCGCCTATCAGTGCCATATATGAGTGCTGCCATTCAGTGCCCATCATTGATGCCTGTCAATGCCCATCAGTGCCATCTACCAAGTGCCTCCTCATCAGTGCCCATCAGTGCTGCCTATCAGTGCCCATCATTGCAGCTTATCAGTGCCCATCAGTGCAGCCTCATTAGCGCATATCAGTGAAGGAGAAAAATTACTTATTTACAACATTTTATAACGGAAACTAAGAAAAAACTTTTTTTTTTTTTAAATTTTCAGTCATTTTTAGTTTTTTTTGGCAAAAGATAAACAAGTCCAGATGCGAATAAATACCACCAAAAGAAATCTCATCTGTCCCAAAATTGATACAAATTTCACATGGGTACAGTGTTGCATAACTGCGCAATTGTCATGCAAAGTGCAACAGCGCTGAAAGCTGAAAACTGGCCTGCACAAGAAGGGGGGAAAGTGCTCAGTAGGCAAGGGGTTAAA
Source organism: Staurois parvus (assembly GCF_062004578.1). Taxonomy (NCBI): domain Eukaryota; kingdom Metazoa; phylum Chordata; class Amphibia; order Anura; family Ranidae; genus Staurois; species Staurois parvus. The sequence continues at coordinate 417,281 of NW_028318666.1, read as the reverse complement.
GGTTTTTCAGCTGCGACTTTTTAAGGCAGCGTTTAACCTAAAAATAAGTTACTTTAACTGGTAGTTGCTCAGTCATGCAACACTGTACGGAAATAAACTACCAAAATTAAAAAAAAAATACAACTTTCTTTATTTCTGTTATAAACTTTTACAAATAATCCTTCTTCATACATTTCGGCTAGAATGTATTCTGCTACGATATGATATGTTGGTGTTATATCTTTCACTTGGATGTTATATGTTGCACTGAGTAAATACAGTTGAATGAAACAAACACTGTGTCTGTCTTCTTTTAAGGCTGAAAAGCAACCATATGTGATCATTTTAAAGGGGGGGGGGTGATTGATCAGTTCTGATGTACTGACAATCTCTGTTCCTGAGACTCTTAAAATGGCAGGACAGTACAAATACCCCGCAAGTGACTACTTTATGGAAAGTAGACATTCTGAGGTATTTAGTAAGTGGCATGGCGATGTTTTTGAAGTTGTAGATTTTTTGTTGCAATATTGTGGAATATGCAGAAATTAAGAGCAGTACAGGGTCATCATTTGACTGGTGGGGCGGTGATCAGGAATACTGACTGATGACAGTATGTTAAAAAAAAAAAAAAAAATTTTAATTACATTTTATAACTTTTTTTCTATAATTTGTTTTTCCTTTTTTGCTGAATACTGTCATCAGACTAGTTCAGTGGCACCAGAGTGACACTATACTACTCTGAGGAAGGGGGTTATCAGGGATTTTCTTTTTTACACTGTGATTGCTTATAACAGTGATAATCACAGTTATAAGCAATCATTTTAACTGTCATGAATGTTTTTTATTACTATTGTGATGTTGTGGTTGGCCAACAGCTATCACATGATACAGGTAGCCAGGTACAATATGTTAACCGTGGGCCAATCACAGGGAATGAAGAAAGTTGTGGAAAGAGATGGCAATCAGAAAGAACTCACAACATGAAAAGTGATTTTTCAAGTAAGTTTATATTGTATTGTCAAATATAAATATTGTGGGGGGGGCGCTCGGGAGCAGCAGCCAGGATGGCTGCCTATTAATTTACTGTCTTGGCCGCCGGACACATCGGCCGATTTCTGACCCTCAGGGGGGGTCCCTCCGCTTCCTCCCTGGCCCCCTGTCCTTCCAGCACCCTGATGGGGAAAAAAACCCCGGCCGCCCGCACCTCCAGCGTCCAGCGGACCGTTCGGGAGGTTGCGGCCTACCCGCTGGAGATCGCGGCTGAAGCCGCGGCCTCGATTTTGGGCCGGACGCCGGAGGCTTCCAGGACCCCGGCCGCGGATTCGCCGTTTTCGCCCGGGACAACAGCTGAAGCCCTGGCTGCAAGTTTGGGTCCCCTGCCATCACTACCTGCAGGTGAGATGGATCCTGGCAGTGGGGAGAACCTGGATCCCGAGCCATCCCGGCGGTCGCACATTCCATCCCTGCGGGATGCCGAGCTCCTGCGCTGCTTTAAAAGTATGCTGCAATCAGAATTGTCCTCCGCTACCTCCAAGCTGGCCGACCGTCTTTCGCGGGAAATTCGGGATTTGGGCAATCGGACGAATGATCTCGAAGAAAAAATGGACACTGCGGCCACAGTCATTGAAAATCACGAACAGGACCTGTGCGACCTTAAGAAGGAATTGGCGGACGCGCTACTGAGGCTTGAGGATTTTGAAAACCGTTCCCGCCGTGGCAATTTGCGGTTAAGGGGTATTCCGGAAACGGCCACGGATCTTACCTCCACTGCTACTGCTCTGTTTCAGGAGCTGACACCCGCTATTCCCATTGACCGGCTCGAATTTGACCGCATACATCGTTCTTTGGGCCCCAGACGACCGGATGGGCCCCCGAGGGACATTATCATCAAGTTTACTTATTACCGCACTAAGGAAACTATCCTCTTGGCGGCCAGAAATAACCCTGATCTTAGCTTCCAGGGGCACCGCTACCAGCTTTTCGCGGACCTCTCTCAGACCACTCTCCAGAAGCGACGCCAGTTGAAGCCCTTCACTTCGGTCCTGGTGAAACACAGAATTAAATATGCCTGGGGCTTTCCGTTCCGCCTCACCTTCACCTACCAGGGCCGCAGTCATTCTGTGGCTACGCCGGAGGAGGCCCATTCTCTCCTGGAATCTCTACATCTTCTCTCGCCGGAAGCTGCTGATCGGAGCCCGGCTCATTCATCTGGATCCTCGGCAAGGCCGCCCCCTCTGGGCCGCATCTGGGAGAGGTCGCCCAACAGGAGGGGGGCTCTCCCTCAGACCCCTTCGCGATCAAGTCCTTCCTGTTCTTCTCCAGGCTGAAGATGCGCCTTGGAACTCCCACATATCGTCTCACCGAGGGAATACCCTGACGAGATCGTGAGTTTGGCCCTTAGGGCCTCCCCGGTTTGTCGACATTCTAGGTTGAGACTGCTCCGGCTTGCCCTTTTGGGTTTCATCCCGGGTTGGGTGGGGGGGGGTCTCTTCCTGGACTTAGGAATCAGGACTTTTTGCTGCCGCAGCCTGTTTTGGGTCCATGTGATGGTGCTTGGGTCTACGTTTGTGGCATTGGGTGATGGTTCCCTTGGGCTCTGGGGTGGGAGGTTGACCCGGTGGGCCTGGTTGGGTGGAGGGGGGTTGGCCCCTGTGGTTCTCCGGGTATCTATGGGGAGGTCGTCGCGGAGGTTCCTGCTCCTGGGACTTTTAGTTTATTAAGATTTACTATATTCTATTATGTACATTGCCTTTTTGCCCCCTGAGGGCTTCTGTTTTGATGTTTCCATTTTCAGCCATGTGTCCGGTGGTAGAGTTACCCCTAACTGTATCCTTCATGTGTAGGATGCACGTCACCATTGGTGTGACACGATTTCACTGGTGTGTATACTTTTTGTGTCTTTTTTCTTTCTTTGTTCTTCTCTTTTTCTCTGTTTTTTTTTTGTTTTTGTTTTCTGCAGGGTTCCGGGACGCCATAGTCCGATCGCCATTGGGAGTGGAAATTGCTGGCTGCTTTGGGCTTTTTTCTGCTGAGCATGTTGCGTTGATACCGCCATGGCCTCACCCCTTTTGAAAATACATTCACAAAATGTTCAGGGCTTCAATTCGCCTCAGAAACGTGCTAAAGTTTTTCATCACCTCAAGTCGCAACAAATTGATGTGGTATGTCTACAGGAGACCAGGTTTTCTCAGTCCTCCGCTCCGCGTTATCTTTCACCTCACTATCCCATCTTTTACACGGCCTCGGCTCCTGAGAAGCGTTGGGGTGTTCTGATAGCTTTTAAACGCAATCTCCCCTTTGTCTGTGCTTGGAATATAGCGGACCCCACGGGCAGGTATTTGCTTCTGCAAGGCACCCTCTGGGACCAGGAGGTTACCTTTGTCTCTTACTACGCGCCTAACCGTTTCCAGCATAAATTCTTTTCGCATCTTTGCACCATTATTTCTCGACACTCTAAGGGTCTTCTTCTTGTTATGGGGGATTCGAATGTTACCTTAGATTCCACACTGGATAGGCGCTACGCACAAGGAGCGACCCCCTCTCATGACTTGGTGCTGGAGGAACGTATGCGCTCTCTTTTGCAGACGGCGGGGCTAACAGACGTCTGGAGGGAACTTCATCCAACTGAACGCGACTTTACATTCTATTCTAACCCTCATGACAGTTTTTGTAGAATTGATCATATATTCATGCAGGTCCAGCAACTCCCCTCGGTCCGGCGGATAACTATTCCCTCCTCACCCTGGTCAGAACATGATCCTTTGGTACTCCTCCTTGCCCTTTCCGGGTCAGAACGACGCCCTTTTCATTGGCGCATCAATGACTCTTTACTGACCACTCAGGCTACCTGCCAAGAAATAGAATTCTTCTTACGGACATACTTTACGGAAAACTTGGGATCGGTCTCTTCAGCAGTGCCCCTATGGGAAGCGCATAAGGCCACGGTGCGGGGTCATGTTATACAGCTGGCTGCAGTCCGGGAGCGGGAACGTCGACTCTCGGAGCTTCATTCTCTCCTGGCCTCTGCGGATGCGCGTTGGAAGTCATCTCCATTCGTGGCCCATAAACGCGCTCGGGACGCTCTGGCGACAGAATTGGACCTCCTTGCCTCTTCGGAGGCGGAACGGGCCTTGCGTTGGACCAAACATAAATTCTATTCCTGTGCTAATAAGCCCGGTCCCATGCTAGCCAGGAAACTCAATTCTGTGGGGAAACCCCATAAACTGATTCGGCTTTGACTTTCCACGGGTGGCTGTACTTCTAATCCCCAGCAGATTGTTTCCCAATTCTCCGACTTCCTTTCGCGCCTCTATGCTGCCCCAGATCCCTTCTCTGTGGCCCAGGCAGAGGCATTCTTTCAGGACCTCCATCTTCCTGGATTAACCGAGGCAGCACAGGCGGCCCTCAACGCAGGTGTCACCGTACCGGAAGTGCTACAAGCAATCAAATCTTTACGGTCCACCGCGGCCCCAGGTCCAGACGGCTTCTCCGGTCTCTATTATAAAAAATTCTCAGCCCTATTGGCGCCCTTTTTAGCTGCCTACTTTAATGAGTTACGACAGGGCTCCTTGCCCTCTCCGGACGCACTTAGGGCACATATCTCTATGATTCCTAAGACGACCGCTGATGTCCAGGAACCGCAAGCCTTCCGGCCCATCTCTCTTCTTAATGAAGACTTGAAAATATTGGGCAAGATCCTTAGTTTTCGCATCAATAAATATTTGTGTAGCCTGGTCCACAGGGACCAAATAGGGTTCGTCCCCGGGAGGCAGGCGGGTGATAACGTCCGTAAGGTGGTCCATCTTATACATTTTCTGCAACAACGGAAAATCCCAGGATTCTTACTGTCCTTGGACATATATAAAGCTTTTGATTCTCTATCCTGGGAATATCTGCGGTTTGTGCTGTCTCGCTGGGGTTTCGGGGATTCTATTCCTCTTGGATTCAAGCCTTGTATTCCTTTCCTTCGGCTTCCGTTAAATACGCTGGGTATTTCTCGGATCCCTTTCCTGTTGGGCGAGGGACGAGGCAGGGCTGCCCACTGTCCCCGGCACTCTTTGTCCTGGCGCTTGAGCCACTGGCTTTAGCGCTCCGGACCGACTGCAATGTATCGGGGGTTCCATACGCGGGACAGGAGTTTAAGCTGAGCCTCTTTGCGGACGATGCCCTCTTGACCCTTACTAATCCTCTGACGATGCTTCCTAATTTGCAATGGGTTCTTGAGCGCTTTTCCTTGATCTCGGGTCTACGTATTAATTTGGATAAAACCGTTGCTCTCAATATTACTTTGGCTTCAGATTTGGTTTTGCGCCTACAATCCCACTTCCCTTACCGGTGGGCTTCCTCTTCTCTTGAATACTTGGGCATTCGCTTGACCCCCACCTATGACTCCCTTTTTGCTGCAAATTATTATCCTTTGCTTAGCTCCTCATCTTCTCTTATGCATTCCTGGCAATTTCCGCACCTGTCTTGGATAGGACGGGTTCATTCAGTGAAAATGACCATCTTGCCGAAATTGTTATATTATTTTCGCACCCTCCCAGTGCGGGTTCCCCCTCATTTTCTTCAGGCGAAGTTTATGCATTTTATCTGGGCCAATAAGCATCCCAGAGTTTCTAGAAATGCGCTCTTTGCTCATAGACTCCAAAGTGGTCTTGGGGTACCCAATGTAACTAAGTATTATAAGGCGAGCCAAATTGCCCCGCTGTCTATGTTGCACGCTTCCTCCGATGTTCCTCTCTGGGTCCTGCTGGAACTGCCTAATTGTGCCCCTATCGCACTATCGACATTTCTATGGCTTCCCCCTGCCCTGCGCCCTACGGCGCTGAGTCCGATGTTGCTCCATGGCCTCCGAGTCTGGGACTCGGTACGTTACTCCAGTGGCCTGATGTCACCTTTCTTGCCCTTGCTTCCAATCGTTAATAACCCTCTTTTCCCGCCGGGTCTAGATCACCCGAGGGCAATTTCTTGGTGGGTGGCTCATGGTTTCTCACAGGTGCGACACTTTTTGATTTTTCGGTCCTTTCCCACCTGGAATGTCCTCCGGGAGTCTCGGGATGTTCCCCCAGCGGAATTTTTTCGGTACCTTCAATTGCGGCACTGGCTACTCTCACTGAGGGCCACTTCTGCTTTCCCATATCAGAAATCTGCCTTTGAACGGCTTTGCCAGCAGCGTCCGGGCGCCCCGGGCCTTATCTCCCTTCTTTACGCAGCTTTGAACAGATGCTCGTCGCACACTTCTCTTTCATATGTTGTTCAGTGGGAACGCGACCTGGGAGTGGCTGTGGATCCGGAGGACTGGAATAAAGCCTGGTCCCTCATAGCTAAATGTTCGTTTAATACGACCACGCTGGAAGCAGCCTATAAGGTATTGTTTCGTTGGTATTGGGTGCCGGCTCGTTTGGCCCAGGCTAACCCTGCCTGTAGTGATCGATGTTTTCGGGGTTGTGGCCATCGTGGCAATGTACTGCATATCTGGTGGTCATGCCCGAGGTTGGTTCGTTTTTGGTCTCGTGTGTTTGGCCTCCTTTTCACTTTGTTTCATCTCTCCATACGCCGGGATGCTCGGTATGCTTTGCTTCATTGTCCCATACCGGGCCTCTTGGCTCGTCAGCAGCGGTTGGCTTCCTATTTGTTTTTATCGGCCACTAGGACAATTGCCCAGGCCTGGAAGAGTCCGTTTGTACTTTTTCAGGGGGTGCGGGATCGTATGACTACTATGATGCTCAATGAACAGATGTCGAGTATATGCAATGACTCTCAACATAAATTTTTGAAAATATGGGAGCCGTGGTTGCAATATGCCTTTCCCTCACTCCCCCCGGCCAGTGTAGGGAGGTGATGGAGTTTTGTATTGGCGCTCATGGACCCTTGCTCTCTGGTGTGTGTTTTTGTTTTTGTTTTTTTTTTCTCTTTCTTTCTTCTCTGCTTTTCTTCTTTCCTTTTCTGTTTGTTTTGATGTGACAGTGGACAGCTGTCTTTAGTTGCGATAATCTGAGTTTCACATAGGTTACAATAACATATGTGCCATTGATAGCCCCTACGTGGGCATACGTTTTGCCTTATTGGAATTAGAGCGTTGTCTGCTCTATTATGCATTTTCTATCGGTGCAATTGATAGCCCCTGCGTGGGCGTGTTTTGTTGCCTCTGTTTTATACTGTTTAAAATTAATAAAAACCATTGAAATACAAATATAAATATTGTTTGTATTGTTATTACAATGCTGACGTTATAAAGCAAAAATGCATGCTGTGACCATAGATTTTCTTTAACCACTTTACTTCTTCAGACTCAGCAACATGAATATACATTGCTGAGCACATGCACACTGGCGTGCCCTCTGCTTTGTTCAGCCGGGTTATCACATGATCACAATTAGAGATGAGCGAATCGAAGTAGGCGAAGTGGAATTCGTTTCGAATATTGGAAAATTTTTGATTTGCGCCGAATCCGAAAAATAGCATACTTCGAATGCGCGAATCAAAATTTTTCCTAAAATGGCGGCGACATGTGCGGCGACGGAGCGGGGATGTCTGGGAAGGCGCGCAGACAAGGCGTGCTGACCCATAATGCATTCATTAATGACATGTGATCGCATTAGCCAATCAGCAGCCAGACAGTAAGCACTGTGTAATGGTCGAGCTATAAATGGCGGCCATTTTAGAATTCTCCATTTGCCTCCAGTCATTCAAGAGAGGCAGACCTCTCTGTATTAGGGACAGAGTTAGGGCCACAGAAACGTTACTTGGGGACAGAGAAACGTTACTTAGGGACAGAGAAACGTTACTTAGGGACAGAGAAACATTACTCAGGGACACAGAATTGTTACTGAGGGCCACAGAATCGTTACTTAGGGCCACAGAAACGCTAGTTAGGGCCACAGAATTGTTACTCAGGGACAGACACAGAATTGTTACTGAGGGCCAGAGAATTGTTACTGAGGGCCACAGAAACATTACTCAGGGACACAGAATTGTTACTGAGGGCCACAGAACTGTTACTTAGGGCCACAGAAACGTTAGTTAGGGCCACAGAATTGTTACTCAGGGACAGACACAGAATTGTTACTGAGGGCCACAGAACCGTTACTTAGGGCCACAGAAACGTTACTCAGGGACACAGAATTGGTACTGAGGGCCACAGAACTGTTACTTAGGGCCACAGAAACGTTAGTTAGGGCCACAGAATTGTTACTCATGGACAGACACAGAATTGTTACTGAGGGCCACAGAATTGTTACTGAGGGCCACAGAACCGTTACTTAGGGCCACAGAAAATTTACTCAGGGACACAGAATTGTTACTGAGGGCCACAGAACCGTTACTTAGGGCCACAGAATTGTTACTCAGGGACACAGAATTGTTACTGAGGGCCACAGAACCGTAACTTAGGGCCACAGAATTGTTACTCAGGGACAGACACAGAATTGTTACTCAGGGACACAGAACCGTTACTTAGGGCCACAGAAACGTTACTCAGGGACACAGAATTGTTACTGAGGGCCACAGAACCGTTACTTAGGGCCACAGAATTGTTACCCAGGGACAGACACAGAATTGTTACTGAGGGACACAGAATTGTTACTGAGGGCCACAGAATTGTTACTGAGGGCCACAGAACCGTTACTTAGGGCCACAGAATAGTTACTGAGGGCCACAGAACTGTTACTTAGGGCCACAGAAATGTTAGTTAGGGCCACAGAATTGTTACTCAGAGACAGACACAGAATTGTTACTGAGGGCCACAGAATTGTTACTGAGGGCCACAGAACCGTTACTTAGGGCCACAGAAACGTTACTCAGGGACACAGAATTGTTATTGAGGGCCACAGAACTGTTACTTAGGGCCACAGAAACGTTAGTTAGGGCCACAGAATTGTTACTCAGGGACAGACACAGAATTGTTACTGAGGGCCACAGAATTGTTACTGAGGGCCACAGAACCGTTACTTAGGGCCACAGAATTGTTACTCAGGGACACAGAATTGTTACTGAGGGCCACAGAACCGTTACTTAGGGCCACAGAATTGTTACTCAGGGACAGACACAGAATTGTTACTCAGGGACACAGAATTGTTACTGAGGGCCACAGAACCATTACTTAGGGCCACAGAAACGCTACTCAGGGACACAGAATTGTTACTGAGGGCCACAGAACCGTTACTTAGGGCCACAGAATTGTTACTCAGGGACAGACACAGAATTGTTACTGAGGGACACAGAATTGTTACTGAGGGCCACAGAACCGTTACTTAGGGCCACAGAATTGTTACTCAGGGACACAGAATTGTTACTGAGGGCCACAGAACCGTTACTTAGGGCCACAGAATTGTTATTCAGGGACAGACACAGAATTGTTACTGAGGGACACAGAATTGTTACTGAGGGCCACAGAACCGTTACTTAGGGCCACAGAATTGTTACTCAGGGACACAGAATTGTTACTGAGGGCCACAGAACCGTTACTTAGGGCCACAGAAACGCTACTCAGGGACACAAAATTGTTACTGAGGGCCACAGAACCGTTACTTAGGGCCACAGAATTGTTACTCAGGGACAGACACAGAATTGTTACTGAGGGACACAGAATTGTTACTGAGGGCCACAGAACCGTTACTTAGGGCCACAGAAACGTTAGTTAGGGCCACAGAATTGTTACTCAGGGACAGACACAGAATTGTTACTGAGGGACACAGAATTGTTACTGAGGGCCACAGAACCGTTACTTAGGGCCACAGAATTGTTACTCAGGGACACAGAATTGTTACTGAGGGCCACAGAACCGTTACTTAGGGCCACAGATTTGTTACTCAGGGACAGAAACAGAATTGTTACTCAGGGACACAGAACCGTTACTTAGGGCCACAGAAACGTTACTCAGGGACACAGAATTGTTACTGAGGGCCACAGAACCGTTACTTAGGGCCACAGAAACGCTACTCAGGGACACAAAATTGTTACTGAGGGCCACAGAACCGTTACTTAGGGCCACAGAATTGTAACTCAGGGACAGACACAGAATTGTTACTGAGGGACACAGAATTGTTACTGAGGGCCACAGAACCGTTACTTAGGGCCACAGAAACGTTAGTTAGGGCCACAGAATTGTTACTCAGGGACAGACACAGAATTGTTACTGAGGGACACAGAATTGTTACTGAGGGCCACAGAACCGTTACTTAGGGCCACAGAATTGTTACTCAGGGACACAGAATTGTTACTGAGGGCCACAGAACCGTTACTTAGGGCCACAGATTTGTTACTCAGGGACAGACACAGAATTGTTACTCAGGGACACAGAACCGTTACTTAGGGCCACAGAAACGTTACTCAGGGACACAGAATTGTTACTGAGGGCCACAGAACCGTTACTTAGGGCCACAGAAACGCTATTCAGGGACACATAATTGTTACTGAGGGCCACAGAATTGTTACTGAGGGCCACAGAACTGTTACTTAGGGCCACAGAAACGTTACTCAGGGACACAGAATTGTTACTGAGGGCCACAGAACCGTTACTTAGGGCCACAGAATTGTTAATCAGGGACAGACACAGAATTGTTACTGAGGGACACAGAATTGTTACTGAGGGCCACAGAACCGTTACTTAGGGCCACAGAATTGTTACTCAGGGACACAGAATTGTTACTGAGGGCCACAGAACCGTTACTTAGGGCCACAGAATTGTTATTCAGGGACAGACACAGAATTGTTACTGAGGGACACAGAATTGTTACTGAGGGCCACAGAACCGTTACTTAGGGCCACAGAATTGTTACTCAGGGACACAGAATTGTTACTGAGGGCCACAGAACCGTTACTTAGGGCCACAGAAACGCTACTCAGGGACACAAAATTGTTACTGAGGGCCACAGAACCGTTACTTAGGGCCACAGAATTGTTACTCAGGGACAGACACAGAATTGTTACTGAGGGACACAGAATTGTTACTGAGGGCCACAGAACCGTTACTTAGGGCCACAGAAACGTTAGTTAGGGCCACAGAATTGTTACTCAGGGACAGACACAGAATTGTTACTGAGGGACACAGAATTGTTACTGAGGGCCACAGAACCGTTACTTAGGGCCACAGAATTGTTACTCAGGGACACAGAATTGTTACTGAGGGCCACAGAACCGTTACTTAGGGCCACAGATTTGTTACTCAGGGACAGACACAGAATTGTTACTCAGGGACACAGAACCGTTACTTAGGGCCACAGAAACGTTACTCAGGGACACAGAATTGTTACTGAGGGCCACAGAACCGTTACTTAGGGCCACAGAAACGCTACTCAGGGACACAGAATTGTTACTGAGGGCCACAGAATTGTTACTGAGGGCCACAGAACCGTTACTTAGGGCCACAGAAACGTTACTCAGGGACACAGAATTGTTACTGAGGGCCACAGAACCGTTACTTAGGGCCACAGAATTGTTACTCAGGGACAGACACAGAATTGTTACTGAGGGACACAGAATTGTTACTGAGGGCCACAGAACCGTTACTTAGGGCCACAGAAACGTTACTCAGGGACACAGAATTGTTACTGAGGGCCACAGAACCGTTACTTAGGGCCACAGAATTGTTACTCAGGGACACAGAATTGTTACTGAGGGCCACAGAACCGTTACTTAGGGCCACAGAATTGTTACTCAGGGACAGACACAGAATTGTTACTGAGGGACACAGAATTGTTACTGAGGGCCACAGAACCGTTACTTAGGGCCACAGAAACGCTACTCAGGGACACAGAATTGTTACTGAGGGCCACAGAACCGTTACTTAGGGCCACAGAATTGTTACTCAGGGACAGACACAGAATTGTTACTGAGGGACACAGAATTGTTACTGAGGGCCACAGAACCGTTACTTAGGGCCACAGAATTGTTACTCAGGGACACAGAATTGTTACTGAGGGCCACAGAACCGTTACTTAGGGCCACAGAATTGTTATTCAGGGACAGACACAGAATTGTTACTGAGGGACACAGAATTGTTACTGAGGGCCACAGAACCGTTACTTAGGGCCACAGAATTGTTACTCAGGGACACAGAATTGTTACTGAGGGCCACAGAACCGTTACTTAGGGCCACAGAAACGCTATTCAGGGACACAAAATTGTTACTGAGGGCCACAGAACCGTTACTTAGGGCCACAGAATTGTTACTCAGGGACAGACACAGAATTGTTACTGAGGGACACAGAATTGTTACTGAGGGCCACAGAACCATTACTTAGGGCCACAGAAACGTTAGTTAGGGCCACAGAATTGTTACTCAGGGACAGACACAGAATTGTTACTGAGGGACACAGAATTGTTACTGAGGGCCACAGAACCGTTACTTAGGGCCACAGAATTGTTACTCAGGGACACAGAATTGTTACTGAGGGCCACAGAACCGTTACTTAGGGCCACAGATTTGTTACTCAGGGACAGACACAGAATTGTTACTCAGGGACACAGAACCGTTACTTAGGGCCACAGAAACGTTACTCAGGGACACAGAATTGTTACTGAGGGCCACAGAACCGTTACTTAGGGCCACAGAATTGTTACTCAGGGACAGACACAGAATTGTTACTGAGGGACACAGAATTGTTACTGAGGGCCACAGAACCGTTACTTAGGGCCACAGAAACGTTACTCAGGGACACAGAATTGTTACTGAGGGCCACAGAACTGTTACTTAGGGCCACAGAAACGTTAGTTAGGGCCACAGAATTGTTACTCAGGGACAGACACAGAATTGTTACTGAGGGCCACAGAATTGTTACTGAGGGCCACAGAACCGTTACTTAGGGCCACAGAAACGTTACTCAGGGACACAGAATTGTTACTGAGGGCCACAGAACCGTTACTTAGGGCCACAGAATTGTTACTCAGGGACAGACACAGAATTGTTACTGAGGGACACAGAATTGTTACTGAGGGCCACAGAACCGTTACTTAGGGCCACAGAAACGTTACTCAGGGACACAGAATTGTTACTGAGGGCCACAGAACTGTTACTTAGGGCCACAGAAACGTTAGTTAGGGCCACAGAATTGTTACTCAGGGACAGACACAGAATTGTTACTGAGGGCCACAGAATTGTTACTGAGGGCCACAGAACCGTTACTTAGGGCCACAGAATTGTTACTCAGGGACACAGAATTGTTACTGAGGGCCACAGAACCGTTACTTAGGGCCACAGAATTGTTACTCAGGGACAGACACAGAATTGTTACTCAGGGACACAGAATTTTTACTGAGGGCCACAGAACCGTTACTTAGGGCCACAGAAACGCTACTCAGGGACACAGAATTGTTACTGAGGGCCACAGAACCGTTACTTAGGGCCACAGAATTGTTACTCAGGGACAGACACAGAATTGTTACTGAGGGACACAGAATTGTTACTGAGGGCCACAGAACCGTTACTTAGGGCCACAGAAACTCTACTCAGGGACACATAATTGTTACTGAGGGCCACAGAACCGTTACTTAGGGCCACAGAATTGTTACTCAGGGACAGACACAGAATTGTTACTGAGGGACACAGAATTGTTACTGAGGGCCACAGAACCATTACTTAGGGCCACAGAATTGTTACTCAGGGACAGACACAGAATTGTTACTGAGGGCCACAGAACCGTTACTGAGGGCCACAGAACCGTTACTTAGGGCCACAGAATTGTTACTCAGGGACACAGAATTGTTACTGAGGGACACAGAATTGTTACTGAGGGCCACAGAACCGTTACTTAGGGCCACAGAAACGTTAGTTAGGGCCACAGAATTGTTACTCAGGGACAGACACAGAATTGTTACTGAGGGCCACAGAATTGTTACTGAGGGCCACAGAACCGTTACTTAGGGCCACAGAAACGTTACTCAGGGACACAGAATTGTTACTGAGGGCCACAGAACCGTTACTTAGGGCCACAGAATTGTTACTCAGGGACAGACACAGAATTGTTACTCAGGGACACAGAATTGTTACTCAGGGACACAGAATCGTTGAATTAAAGAGTATGTCAGACAACATGCAGAGGAGTGGCAGAGGAGGCAATGTTTTAGGAGCGAGCAGACGTGGCAGCAGAGGAAGGGGTCGAGGCAGCACTAGTCGCAGCCAGAGGCCAGTGCTCCCGGTGTCATCCAGCGGTCGTGTCTCCACCGACAACCCTGCCGTCATCGATTGGTTGGCTCGGTCGTCTTCCTCTTCCCAGGTCACCTCTGACACCTACAGCCAACGGTCGGTGGGTACGTCAGACACAACCGTTAGTTGGCATGGCCCGGGAGCAAGCCCACTGAAATCACGTGTCCTCTACCTGCCCCTGTCCTTTGCTGTTCCCTCACCAAGCGAAGTATCGCATGCTGTGGGCTCAGCCCCACTGTACAGTGAGGAAGAGCTAACAGAGGGCGGTCAGGAAAGGGGGGAGACATCCGCCTTTTCAGCAGCCAGGCGAAGAAGTACTGGCGAGGAGAGTGGCTCGGTAGCCGGTCTAGAGACAGGTCTGTCTCCTGACCCAGACGCAGCCGAGGGGGCTAGTAGTGAGGCGTAGACCCTACTTGATGATGAGGAGGTTGATCGCAATTGGCAGCCTCGTCGTCATCAGGTAATTTCTTCCGCATCATCAGGAGAAGAGGGTGCCAGCTTGGCAGCGAGCAAAACAGTCGGTGGGTTGCCCAGGAGGCAGCAGGGTCGCAGCAGTGTCAGTGGAGCCAAACGGTCACGGAGTAGAGCACCAGCTCCACTGCAGCCTACCACCACGGCCAGTAGTGGTGCCGGTGCGCACGGAGGAAGTAGCAGTCAGCCAGTGAGGAGTAGCGGGGGCAAAGTTTCCTACTCGGTGGTGTGGCAATTTTTTGTCAAGCCGCCCGAGGAAGTAAACGTAGCCGTATGTCGACTATGTGGCCAGAAAGTCAAGCGTGGCCAGGGGGCCCATGTTGGGACTACAGCGTTGCGTCAGCATATGCAGCGTCGCCATTCGGTGGCCTGGGAAAACCGTGATAAAGATACGGCGGTTCTGCCTGCCCCAGCCCCCGCTCCATCACCCGCTCCGTTACTTGCTCCGTCACCCGACGTCAATCGCCCTCTATCAGCTAGTCAAGGCTCCAACACCTCTGCTGAGGGGAGTTGTCGCTCTTTGGCATCTTCCGCTCGTTCAGATGCTCCTTCTCCTGCTACTCCTCTTCTCGGATTCCGTCAGCAGTCTTTCTTGGAATCCGTTTCCAAGAGACAACAGTTTGCGAGCACGCACCCGACGGTGCAAAAGCTGAACGTCCTCCTGTCCAAGTTGCTGGTGCTGCAGTCCCTCCCTTTCCAACTGGTGGACTCAGCACCTTTCCGAGAAATGATGGCTTGTGCCGCGCCGCGGTGGAGAGTGCCAAGCCGTCATTTCTTCGCCAAAAAGGCAGTGCCAGCCCTGCATTCACATGTAGAAGAGATGGTGGGCCAGTCTTTGAGCATGTCAGTCTCTGCCAAAGTGCACGGCAGCGCCGACGTGTGGAGCTGTAACTACGGTCAGGGACAGTACATGTAATTTACGGCCCACTGGGTGAACGTGGTGCCGGCACAGCCGCACCAGCAACTTGGACAGGTCACGCCGCTTTTGCCTCCACGTTTGCACGTCCTTGGTCCAGCAAAGATGTCTGCCTCTACCACCTCTTCTTCCGCCGTGTCCTCAGCCGCCACCCCCGTGCCAAGTCCCATTACCCGACCGGCATATCACATGTGCAGGGCGCAACGGTGTCACGCTGTGCTGCACCTGGTATGCCTTGGCGAACGTAGCCACACAGGGGAGGAACTTCTGAGTGTAATGAACAGAGAAATCGACAGATGGCTGTCTCCGCGCAAACTGAAAATCGGAACCATGTTGACCGACAACGGAAAGAACATGGTGTCTGCTCTGCGTCAAGGAAGGTTGTGCCATGCGCCATGCATGGCTCATGTGTTCAATCTGGTTGTCAAGCGGTTCCTAAAATCCACCATCCCATTGCAAGACATCCTTAAAATGTCACGTAAACTTTGCATGCATTTCAGCCATTCCTACACCGCAAAGCACACCCTCCTTGAGCTGCAGCAGCAGAACGGAATTCCACAGCATCGCCTGATCTGCGACGTTGCAACAAGGTGGAATTCAACCCTACACATGTTAGACCGCCTTTACGAACAGCGAAAGGCCATCACCGATTTCCTGATGTTACAAGCGGCTAAAGGTACTCCCCTGTGTAACTTCGATGTCAGCCATTGGCAGCTCATGCGTGACACCTGCCGCTTGCTCAGGCCCTTTGAGGAGGCCACGCTATTCGTGAGTCGGCAGGACTATGGGATGAACGACGTCATTCCTGTGTTGCACGTCCTGGAACAAATGCTGTTAACAATGGCTGGTCAGGGTGCGGTAGACGTGGCGCACAGATCTCAACGCCACATGACCCCTGTGGGGGCAGGACAGGAAGAAGAGGAGGAGGTAGAGGAGGACATTTGTGCTCAGGAATTATTGAGTGAAATGGGTGGTTTTTCCACTCAGCGGACAGGAGTGGAGGAGCAGGAGCATCTGGTAGAGGAGGAGGAGGAGGAGACAGAGGACCCAGACGCACCGTGGCAGTATGCTGTGGAGATGGAGGCAGGGAGTCCCTCGCATTCCTTGGCACAAATGGCCCATAGCATGCTCGGTTGCTTGCGTAGCGACAGCCGAATAATAACCATCAGACAGAGGGATGACTTTTGGCTGTCCACCTTGTTGGACCCTCGCTACCGTTCCAAAATGGTGGCCTTTTTCACACCTGCTGAGAGGGAGGCCAAAATTACGTACTATAAAAACCACCTATGTAGTCAGTTGGTCTCTGCCTTTGTGCGCCAACGTCCATCCTCAGACACTGTGGGCCCTGTGCGCTCGCGTTCCGCTGCCATGGCAGCAGGGGAGGGGTGGGGTGGTAGGAGCAGTGGCAGCTCCACCAGCAGCGGCTGCCTCAGTCTGCAGTCGATGATGAGTAGCTTTCTTCACCAGCGCAGTGAGGAAACTAATAACCAGCCGCAGCAGCAGCAGCATCAGGTGGACCTGGAGCAGGACCTCAAACAACAGGCTCGGGCCTACTTGGACAGCACCCTGCCAACCGAGGTAGACAATCCCCTTGACTACTGGGCAACGAAACTTGACCTTTGGCCCCAACTAGCTGAATTTGCCCTTGAAAGGCTGTCATGCCCGGCCAGTAGCGTGGCATCGGAGCGCGTGTTTAGTGCGGCAGGAGGTATTGTAACTCCGCAGAGGACACGACTGTCCACCCAAAGTGTGGAGAGACTCACGTTTGTGAAAATGAATCAGGCGTGGATTAGTCTGGATTTCAAACCACCAGTTCCTGACACAACTGACTAAATCCGCCATGAATCATGCCCCAAACATGTGCCACTTTCAGGTCTCCGCACACTGCTGGTGTGTTCCATTTTGTCATAGGGTGCTGGCAGATTACAGGCCTCACATTGCTGCTGCCAGGCCCCTAATCTGCCATGGGCCCCTGTACCGCCACCTCACGCTGCTGCAAGGTCCACAGTGTGTCATGCCATGTGCCACTTTCAGGTCTCCTCACACTGCTGGTGTGTTTCATTTTGTCATAGGGTGCTGGCAGATTACAGGCCTCACATTGCTGCGGCCAGGCCCCTAATCTGCCATGGGCCCCTGTACCGCCTCCTCACGCTGCTGCAAGGTCCACAGTGTGTCATGCCATGTGCCACTTTCAGGTCTCCTCACACTGCTGGTGTGTTTCATTTTGTCATAGGGTGCTGGCAGATTACGGGCCTCCCATAGCTGCGGCCAGGCCCCTAATCTGCCATGGGCCCCTGTACCGCCTCCTCACGCTGCTGCAAAGTCCACAGTGTGTCATGCCATGTGCCACTTTCAGGTCTCCTCACACTGCTGGTGTGTTTCATTTTGTCATAGGGTGCTGGCAGATTACGGGCCTCCCATAGCTGCTGCCAGGCCCCTAATCTGCCATGGGCCCCTGTACCGCCTCCTCACGCTGCTGCCAGGTCCACAATGTGTCATGGGTTCCTGTACCGCCTCCCATTGCTGCTATCTCCAACGCCACACTCTGCCATGTGCCACTATCAGGTCTCCTCACACTGCTGCTGGGTTCCATTTTGTCATAGGATGCTGGCAGATTACGGGCCTCACATTGCTGCTGCCAGGCCCCAAATCTGCCATGGGCCCCCGTACCACCTGGTCACGCTGCTGCTGGGCCCACAGTGTGACCTGAATCCCTGTACCGCCTCCCATTGCTCCCACTCTGCCATGTGCCACTTTGAGGTCTCCTCACACTCCTGCGGTTTTCCATTTTGTCATAGGTTGCTGGCAGATTACAGGCCTCCTATAGGTGCTGCCAGGCCCCAAATCTGCCATGGGCCCCCGTACCGCCTGGTCACGCTGCTGCTGAGCCCACAGTGTGACCTGGGTCCCTGTACCGCCTCCCATTGCTCCCACTCTGCCATGTGCCACTTTGAGGTCTCCTCACACTCCTGCGGTTTTCCATTTTGTCATAGGTTGCTGGCAGATTACAGGCCTCCCATAGGTGCTGCCAGGCCCCAAATCTGCCATGGGCCCCCGTACCGCCTGGTCACGCTGCTGCTGGGCCCACAGTGTGACCTGGGTCCCTGTACCGCCTCCCATTGCTCCCACTCTGCCATGTGCCACTTTGAGGTCTCCTCACACTCCTGCGGTTTTCCATTTTGTCATAGGTTGCTGGCAGATTACAGGCCTCCCATAGGTGCTGCCAGGCCCCAAATCGGCCATGGGCCCCCGTACCGCCTGGTCACGCTGCTGCTGGGCCCACAGTGTGACATGGGTCCCTGTACCGCCTCCCATTGCTCCCACTCTGCCATGTGCCACTTTGAGGTCTCCTCACACTCCTGCGGTTTTCCATTTTGTCATAGGTTGCTGGCAGATTACAGGCCTCCCATAGGTGCTGCCAGGCCCCAAATCTGCCATGGGCCCCCGTACCGCCTGGTCACGCTGCTGCTGGGTCCACAGTGTGACCTGGGTCCCTGTACCGCCTCCCATTGCTCCCACTCTGCCATGTGCCACTTTGAGGTCTCCTCACACTCCTGCAGTTTTCCATTTTGTCATAGGTTGCTGGCAGATTACAGGCCTCCCATAGGTGCTGCCAGGCCCCAAATATGCCATGGGCCCCCGTACCGCCTGGTCACGCTGCTGCTGGGCCCACAGTGTGACATGGGTCCCTGTACCGCCTCCCATTGCTCCCACTCTGCCATGTGCCACTTTGAGGTCTCCTCACACTCCTGCGGTTTTCCATTTTGTCATAGGTTGCTGGCAGATTACAGGCCTCCCATAGGTGCTGCCAGGCCCCAAATCTGCCATGGGCCCCCGTACCGCCTGGTCACGCTGCTGCTGGGTCCACAGTGTGACCTGGGTCCCTGTACCGCCTCCCATTGCTCCCACTCTGCCATGTGCCACTTTGAGGTCTCCTCACACTCCTGCAGTTTTCCATTTTGTCATAGGTTGCTGGCAGATTACAGGCCTCCCATAGGTGCTGCCAGGCCCCAAATATGCCATGGGCCCCCGTACCGCCTGGTCACGCTGCTGCTGGGCCCACAGTGTGACCTGGGTCCCTGTACCGCCTCCCATTGCTCTCACTCTGCCATGTGCCACTTTCAGGTCTCCTCACACTTCTGCTGGTTTCCATTTTGTCATAGGGTGCTGTATGGCCTCCCATTGCTGCTGGCTCCACCGCCACACTGTGGCTCCAAACACTGGTTTTGGCCCCGTGACTGGCCAAATGAGTGAAGTGTGCGGTGATTCTAAGATCGACGGCACTCATCTGCATGTCATACTGACTGACAGTATTATTTCTCTTCCCCAGCAGACTCCAAGGGCATTTAAATTAAAGGTACAGTGTTCTGCACTAATATTAAGTCTCTCTGAAGTCTAGAAACACCCTTTTTTAAGTTAAATTCACAGCGAATATATTCAACTCGAATCAAATATTTTCCACGAATTCGCCGAATCAGTCGAATCGAATTTTTGAATACTTCGCTCATCTCTAATCACAATGTTAACAAAGCTGTTATGAATGAATTTCATGCATAACAACTGTCTCCTATAGTAATAATGTGATTAGCCTACAGCTAGCACATGGTACCTGGGCAAATCACAGCACCCTGTACCATGTGAAGGGGTCATTTGGGGTATTTGTACTGTCCTGGCATTCTAGGGCCTCAAGAAATGATTGGCTGTTGGTACATCAGAATATATTTACCATCCTTTGTAGACACTATAACTTTTTCATAAACTAATGTACGCTTATTAGGGATTTTTTTTTACCAAAGACATGTATAAGAATACATTTTGACCTAAATTTATGAAGAAAATTGATTTTATCAGGTATTTTTTAAAACAGAAAGGAAATATATATTTTTTTTAAATTAAATTTTTTTAATTTGTTTCGCATAACATAAAAACCCAGCGATGATAAATACCACCAAAAGAAAGCTCTATTATTTTTTTTTTTTTTTTTTTTTTTCCAAAAAACAAAGTTTATTGAAAACAAGATACAAATTTTCACACGAAAATGTACAGAGGAAATGCACATAGGACAAACAGCAAAACATAAATCATACAAAGGCAAATGAGGTCCAACGCAAGACCAAACAGTGTGGATGAACTAGGCCACGACAGGGTTGTGCCAGCAATATTTAGGTATGCTTGTCAAGTGCTAAAAATAAAGAGACGTCTGGCCTTCCACCATAACGTCTAGCGATAAAAATCTGTAGGGGGGAAAAGAGCAGTACGATGCCTATGTGAGAGTCAATACTACAGAATACGATGGTGGAATTGTGCGAATGTAGGAGTAATTGTCGTGGGAACCGCGAACGAATTGCGGGAGGTGATGCTGACCGCATACTCAGTGTGCTATCGGAAAAAGTGTCCAAAACGTGTAAAAGCATATGAAAGAAAAGAAAAGAGAAGGCGAGAGAAAAAAAAAAAAAAAGGGGGGGACAGAAAGAAGAAGAGGGGGGGAGAGAGAGAAGAAAAGAAAAAAAAAAAAAAAAAAAAAAGGGGGGGAGGGGGGGGGGGAGGAGGAAGGGAAGCAAGTGGGGAGGGCAAAATAAGAGAAGGGACAACCGACAAAAAGATCTTATCCTCCAGACAAACAGTAGCGGGAGTGGGTAGAACCTAAGCTATCAGCGGCGTCAAAAGAAAGCGTGTGTAACACAGGGGGGAGTATGAGGACACCCTCAGGTCAAATACCACTAAATAACACTATCAGGAAGTCCAAATTAGGTTTTAGACAGATTGGTCCATGAGGGATCGATATTCCGGGGTAGTCAGAAAATGGGTCCAGCAGGCCCATACATGAGAGTATTTCGTAGGAGTATCGAGGGCAGTCGCAACCAGTTCTTCCATGTCCGCCGTTTTACCCACTCGAGTGAGCCATTCACGGATAGAGGGAGGGCGTGTGGAGCCCCATAGAACCGGAATACAGAGTCTGGCTGCGTTGATCATGTGCATGGCTAATGATTTAAAATACTGAGCCCTGGGAAGGGAAGAGTGATGGAGGAGGAATTGGGCAGGAGAGAGAGCTAAGGGTAAAGTAGTTATAGACACTACTAACCTATGGACCTCCTGCCAAAATGGTTGAAGAAGCGGGCAAGACCACCAAATGTGAAGAAAGGACCCATCCGGGGTCCCGCATCTCCAGCAGCTGTTGGGGAAGGCGGGGTTAAAATGATGAATTCTTGAGGGAGTTCGGTACCATCTAGAGGCTATTTTGTAGCTGTTTTCTTGTGTCGAGACATTGAGGGAACATTTATGAGAGTATTGGAAAACCAGGTCCCAGTCGGAGTCCGACAACTCAGCATTAAGATCTCTCTTCCAAGCCCGACACGCGGGGAGGGAGTCATAAGACCGGCTCTCCACTAGAAGTGGGTAGATCTCCGAGATCAGATGTTTCCGTGGTTCAGCCTTCGCGCATGCAGATTCAAATGGGGTAAGAGAGCGATGCCAGTTATGAGGGGGTTTATGAGAGAGCAGATAATGTCTGATCTGGAAATATACCCAGAAAGGGAATTCGCGAATACCCAGGCTTTCCTGCACTTCACTGAGCGTTTTCACCTTGCCTTTGTGGAGAAAATGTTTCACTAAGATCTGTTTGTGCGGCCAGTGTTTCATTAAAAAATCTTTATGCATCCCAGGGGGGAAGTCAGGGTTGAGGCGTATAGGGGTCAGGGGGTTGGGTGTGTCAGAAATGGCAGCAGATCTACAAGCCGATCGGAAAATTTTTAACGTAGGTCCCACCAAGGGATGGGTGAGAAGAGCTTGTGGCGTGTGTTTCGGTGAGAGCCAAGGAATCGATGCCAGGGGGAAGGGCGAGCAAGCATTCTCTATAGATATCCAGTCTTTGGAGGCAGTATGAACGTGCCAATCAACTATCCGGGAAAGATGACAAGCCCAATAGTAGCGGTAAAGATCAGGAAATCCTATGCCCCCTTTAAGTTTAGAGAGGGTTAATTGGGAGTAGGCAATACGTGGACGTTTGTGGCTCCAAAGGAACAGAGAACACAGTCTTTTGCAAGAAGCAAAGAAAGCAAGAGGTAAGTGAATTGGTAATGTTTGGAAGAGATACAGGAGACGGGGAAGTACATTCATTTTAATGATCGCTGCCCTTCCAAACCACGAGAAACAGGGACGGTGCCATTTATTGAGGTCTTCTTGCATAGAGCGAAGAGCGGTAAGATAGTTTTTCACATAAAGGTCATCAAGGTTACTGGTGAGCTGGATACCGAGATAAGTTAGGGAATCCCTTTCCCAATGAAATGGGAATTGGGCCTCACAAGCAGAGACCAGCTCAGCAGACAAAGTAATGTTAAGGGCGGCAGATTTGGAAAAATTAATTTTAAAATTCGACAAATATCTAAAAAAGGCAAAGTCTTTCAGTAGGTTCGGGAGGGTGATGTGAGGGTCCGCCAGGAACAAGAGAATATCATCCGCATAGGCTGCAAGCTTATATTCCTTGTCTGCCACCGTGATTCCTTTAACATCAGGGTTTAAACGAATTTTCCGCAACAGGGGCTCAAGGGATAGGACAAACAAAAGCGGGGAGAGGGGGCATCCCTGACGTGTACCGTTCCGTAGATGAAAGGAGTTTGACAGATGACCGTTCACCCGGACCCGGGCAGTAGGTGCAGAATAGAGGGCCATAATAAAGTTAAGCATCTTCTCACCTAGACCCAGTGCCACTAAAGATGCGTTCAGGTAATCCCAGGCAATCCTGTCAAAGGCCTTTTCTGCAACCAAGGAGAGGAAAAAACCCAGGGTGTTAGACCTGTGAAGCCAGTGGTGGAGATTAAGGGCCTTGATAGTGTTGTCCCTTGCTTCTCTACCAGGGATAAATCCTACTTGGTCCAAATCGACCATGGAGGCAAGCAAGGGAAGAAGACGATTAGCAAGGATCTTAGCGAATAGTTTGACATCCACGTTCAGCAAGGAAATGGGTCTATAATTGGAGACCTGGGTGGTGTCCTTCCCGTCTTTGGGGATAACTGTAATGTGAGCCTCCAACAGGTGGTTAGGCGACCCTGAAGGTTGAGCGAGAGTGTTAAAAGCAGCGAGAAATGAAATACCCAGTATATCTAAAAAAGATTTATAATAAGCTGCTGAAAAACCATCAGGGCCCGGGCTCTTCCCCGGTTTCATCTGTTTTACTGCGGATTGCAGTTCAAGGAAGGTGAGATCATTTTCCAAAGCGTGCACCAGATCCTCTGAGAGGGCGGGTGAACCGTAGAGATGGAGAAATTCAGAGATCAAGTCAGTTCTAGATCTGTCCGAATGGATAGGGGGGCGTTCCTGAGGGAGGTTGTAGAGAGATTTATAGTAGCGTTCAAAATGGGCGGCAATATCGGGGTTGGATGTAGCCTCAATGCCATCAGAGCCTCTGATTTTATGCACCGTCATACTAGCCCGTTTTTCACGAAGAGCTCTGGCTAGAAATTTCCCGCTCTTGTTTGCGAACTCGTAATACAGCTTATGTGAAAGAATGAATCTTTTTCTAACCACCTTATCCAGTTCCGTGAGAAGCTGCGTGCGTGTACTCGTGAGTTCCAAAAGAGTCGACGCAGCCAGAGTCTGTTTGTGTACTCTTTCCAAAGAGCGGATCCTATCTGAGAGGAGCTTCAGACGCTCCTGTTTGGCTTTCTTACGTCTCGTCGCAATGGCTATGAGGCTGCCCCGAATGACACACTTGTGGGCCTCCCATCGTGTGATGGGTGAGGTGTCTGACGAGCTATTCAAGGAAAAATATTCAACCATACTAGAGCGGAGCTCTTGAACAATAGCGGCATCTGCAAGAAGGGAAGCATCCAAACGCCAGTATTTGGAGCGCGGGTGCGAGATGGGGAACCGTAGCGTCATGGAGATGGGATGATGATCGGAAAGGACCATCGGTTCTATGGTAGCAGCATGGAGGAGAGGGAGATCTGGTTGCGACAAAAAAAAATAGTCTATCCTAGAATACTTATTGTGTGGTGGGGAAAAAAAAGTATAATCTTTAACAGTGGGGTAAAGTGTACGCCAGGTGTCATGTAATTGTAGAAGCTGTAATTGTATATGTATTTGCCTGAGGGCCTTGTAGGGTAAAAAAGAACTACCCGAGGAGGAGTCTAGCAGAGGGCTCAAAGGGACATTCAGATCGCCTCCAAGTATCAGTAACCCTTCCTGGAAAGCGGCTAGGTCAGAGACGATTGAGCGCAGGAAGGAGACCTGTTGAACATTGGGGGCATAGACATTGGCGAATGTGATAGGTCTGTTAGCGAATACTCCCTTTATAAACAGGTATCTACCTTCAGGGTCCACCATGGAATCCGTTATATGAAACTGGAGGTGTCTGGCGAACAGTATCGCAACCCCCTTAGACTTAGCCAGGGGGTTGGTGGCGTGGAGGACTGTGGGGAAGCAGAAATTGTAAAGCTTTGGAATGGAGTCTTGGCAAAAATGTGTTTCTTGTAAAAAGACCACATCCGCTTTCTGTTTGTGTAAGTAAGAGAGGAGCATAGAGCGCTTTTCAGGTATGTTCAGACCTTTGATATTAAGTGAAAGGAGTTTCAGAGACAATTGTGCCAGTTGTGAGGTGGAAGAAAGCATGACTGCTGGAAGGCGAAGCCTGAGTCCGAAGCTTCGGTATGCCGAGGATTCGGGGGATGGGAAAAGGAAGGGGGGAGGGAAAAAAAAAAAAAAAGGGGGGGTGGAGGTGGAAAAGAAGAAAATAGATAGGATACGGCTTGAGGAACAGACCCGCTGTTCCACGTGAGAGAAAGAGAAACAGGAAAAGGGGAAAAGGACGGGAAAAAGGAAGAGAAACACAAAGATAAAAGAGAAGCTCAAAAAAAAGATAAAGATAGAAGCCGAAAGAAAAGGATCAGTGGAAGCTCGCCGAGCTCGCCGACACAGGAAAGCCACCTCCCCCTCCCCCCACACACAATTATAGTAGCTGGCGCCCTCAGGGAAGCAAAAGGGGGAGAGCATCACCTCTCCTGGAATGGCGTAGGAGTGGGGAGGAGGAGGCGGAGGGAAGTGAGCATGGGGGTGAGCAAAGGCACACAGGCCCTCAGGTATGCCAATTCGGCCAAGTGAAAGCCGGGCTGGAGAGAATGATATGGTTCCATGTTGAAATGGCTAACCAGTAGCGGGGAGAGATGGCGCTCATCCACCCAACCAAACTCCACTGACTATACGAACAATAACACTCTCCAAAAAAAAAAAAAAA
Source organism: Staurois parvus (assembly GCF_062004578.1). Taxonomy (NCBI): domain Eukaryota; kingdom Metazoa; phylum Chordata; class Amphibia; order Anura; family Ranidae; genus Staurois; species Staurois parvus. Next base: position 391,544 of record NW_028318666.1, on the reverse strand, counting down.
AAAAAAAAAAAAAGCAGTTACCCGTCCCCGCCTACAATACACACCTCCCCGCAGACCACCCCCCGGCGGAATAAGAAAGACACTAACATATGCACACAGAAAATATAAAATATACGTTACAAATGGAGCGGGAATCACTTCCAAAGGAATGGGAAGGCCAGGCGTTCCAATGTCCACGGAGAGGGTGGGGGGGGTGAACAAATCATCACAGAACAGAACAGCCCCAAGCGAGCAGCAGGACGTCCGCAAAGACATGAGGGCGAAGTTCAGAGCTTGCCAGGAAGACGAGGCTGGAGGACCTTCAGTGCCCAGGATGCATCCAAATGGTAATTGGAGATAGAAGGCTGGGAGACGGCACAAATCGATAGCCAACTGGAGGCGGAGGACTCGCTCTTGGAAGGCAGGAAGGAACTGTGGAGGCCCAAAATTTTTCGTACAGGATAGTGACAGAGTCCCAGGAATCGCAGGCTGTCATCTTGACGAACAAGTAGGAAAGGCAGTAAAGTAGGAGTCCGACGAGCATTGAACATAGAGCGCCAGTGCACAACTGGAACATATGGGGCGAGTGGATGAAAAAAGGTGTGCAGCCGCAGTAGAACGTAAACACTCAGCAGTGTATGCATCGAAGAAGCAGTGTTGAGGGAAGGACAGGGACCATTAGGTTTCGCGTCGTGGCCTCCTGTGCGCTGGAGAGGCCGTCGGGCTAAAGGTAGTCGTGGCGTCCTCTATGAGGGGTCTCGGAGGGGTCGATGGGGCCATCCGCCCTCTACGATAAGACTGGCCGCGCCATTCCATAGCACTATCCTCGGCCACCAAATCCTGGGATAGCGGTAGTCTCATGGAGCTGTACCAATCAGGCAGGTCAATCAGCGGGATGTCTATGGAGGCACAGAAAGAGGGCAGTTCTTCAGGGGTTCGCAGGTTGTGAGAGCGACCACCAACCTGTACAGAGAGACAGAAGGGGAACCTCCATCTGTACGGAATGCTATGCGAACGTAGCGTATCCAGAAGAGGGCGTAAAGCGCGCCGCTGGCGTAGGGTGGTGCTGGATAAGTCCTGAAAAAGTTGTATTTCTGTCCCCTCATATAAAAGGCGCCCTCTGTCTCTAGCACAGCGGAGGACATCTTCTTTGAGCGGGAAGCTGACTAGGCAGCAAACGATATCCCTGGGTGGGTCTGCGTCTCCCCTCCTGGGGCGGATCGCTCTGTGCACACGTTCGATGTCAATCGGGGTTACTGGCGGGCGACCAAGGAGGTTATTGAATATGGCCATTGCTGCTTTGGGAATATCGGCATGTTCTACTGATTCTGGGAGACCGCGGATTCTGATATTACGCCTGCGGCCACGGTTATCTAAATCCTCAATATGCCTGTGTAGTTCTCTGATAGTGGAAGCGTGCACCGATGACTGATGTTGTAAATCAATAATGGCGGATCCAGTTTGCCTGGATGCGGATTCCACGTGTTCCAATCGCGAACCCATGGCCCTTAAATCATTATGCAGCTCCCCCAATGCTGCAGTGAGTGTGGCTGTCAGGGTGGCCTTAATGTCAGCTGCCACAGCCTGAAGATCCCTTAGGGACAGAGATTGTGAGGCAGAGGGGACATCATGCTGAGGCACTGTGTCTGGGGCTGCCTGCATATCAGAGCAGGGAGGGTTAATATTGTCAGCAGCCGTAGAGAGGGGGGGGAGGGGGAAGCAGCAGGAGAAGGAGAAGGAGATGGCTGCGGCCCGTCCCTGTGCTGCTGGGAGCGGAAGAGCTCCTGTATGTGCCTCCCCTGCACCCCCTGGCTCCGTGGGGAGCGCGATCGGGCACCGGATGAGGTCCGGTCATGCTTCCCCATATCTTGGCAGCTCTCTCTCACCCCGCTCCGTAGTGCTGCGGTTCAGAGGGATCCGGCCGGCGGGAGCTCCCTCACTATGCGGCCATCTTCCAGCCGCGGCAGACCACGCCCCCCCTATTATTTTTTTAATTATATAAATTCTGTTTGGGTACAGCGTTTCATGACTGAGCAATTGCCAGTTAAGGTAGCACAGTGCTGAATAGCAATAAAATGCCCTGGCCCTGGGGTAAAATCTTCCAGAGGGCAAGTGGTTAAGTAATGAAATATTGCTGAATTAAACAGACCCATAGCGGTTCACTTGGAGCATAAAGATACAAAAGCTGAAATGGTTAATAAACACTTATTCTGTGCAAACTCTTATATTGGAAAATACGGAGATAAAATAACATCTGATAATGGCGTGCTTTCAGCAATCATGAGACCATTCATGGAGCTTCTAGTTGTTATCCTGCTAAACAAGAAAATGTTTCTGTTTCCTCATACTGAATAATTCTTTGTGCTCAGATACTGGATGTCTACAAGGTGGCATCTGGTATTCCTGTATGTAGGGATGAGATGGACAGAACCAGGTTTGGTTTAATGCTCTCAATCACAGCCAGTGAGGAGGGAGTGGGGGGCGGTTCTGAGCCATGCTTTGTGTGTCTTAGGAACACAGAGAGTGGCTCAGGAGTGATGATTCACAAGTGCCCAAGTTCACAAGTGGAGGGGGGGGGGGGGGTGCAAGGGCTTGCAGGATATGGCATTCTACTTTTGATGAAACTGAGGTAACCCACTACAGGTTGCCAGCACGTGGGTAAAGGGTTCAGGAAAGGAGATATGTAAAAGTAAAACATATGCGCAGCTGGATTGCAGATATGGAGTAGGGCTCCTATGCATAGAGAAGTGTACTAAAATAGAAAGGGGAGAATGAAAGCTAAACTCTGAGTAGGAAAGCAAGGAAATGGGGATTAAGAATTTAAGAATAAGCATGAAAAAGAGAGGAAGAGAGGAGAAGAAGAAAAAAAAGAAAATGGGGGGAGGGAGATAGGGGGTTGGGGAAGGGTCAGACGGGGAGGAGGTGTGGAGGAGTAGGAGGGTAGGTAAGTCACCTTTACTCAAGACTCCCAGGACATGAGAGATACACACAACCCTGGCAGAGAAGCAAGCTGGGGACAGTTGTAGGCGTAGCAGGGTGCCAAGCGTAACTTGCTCCAAGCAGTACAGGACATCGAGAAAAAGGACCTCAATCACAACCTTGAAAAAACAGAGAGCTGATATATCGCCAGAAACACTACGGGGTATCAGAGAGATTCAGAATCAGTCAGCAAGGCCCATGAAAGAACAATATTCAGGGGTCGTTTGTAAGTAAATCCAACAGGACCATGTATGAGAAAATTTAGTAGGGTTATCCAGAGAAGAAGCAATCAGCTCTTCCATTTCAGCAATTCTGTTCAAGCGTATGAATCAATCTCGCACTTTGGGGAGGTGAACAGACCCCCAGAGAACCGGTAAGCAGAGTTTAGCCGCGTTAAGCATACTGTATGCATAGCTAGAGACTTGAAATATAGACATCTGGGAGTGTGGTGGAGAAGAAGTTGCGCCGGAGAGAACTCAATATCAAGAGTAGACACCGACGAAGTAATCCGATGTACCTCCTGCCAAAAGGGCTGAACCATAGGGCAGTCCCACCAGATATGAAGAAGAGATCCAACAGGAGCCCCACATCTCCAACAATTACTAGGTCTGGATGGATTAAAATGATGGATTCTAGAAGTTGTATTGTACCAACGTGTCGCCAACTTGTATCCGTTTTCTTGTGCCGAAACATTCAAGGAGCACTTATGAGAAAAGGTAAAGATCCGAATCAGAGGAAGAAAAGTCAATGTTTAAGTCTCTTTTCTAAGCTTTGCAGGTGGGAAGTGAATCAGAGGTTCTGTCACCAAGAAGAAGCAGATAGGTAAATGATACTAAATGCCTCCGTGATTCAGCCTTTGAACAGAGTGACTCAGGAGGTGAGGGGGCGGACCCATTTATGGCGATATGCAGGAGAGAGAAGAAAATGTCTGATTTGAAGATAGGCCCAAAAGGGAAAGGTGAGATCACCCATAGTACTTGCCCGGGAAGAACAACACTTCAGCTGACCTTTGTGAAAAAAATGGTTCGCCAATACTTGACTGTGTGGCCAATGTGCTGATGGAAAGGACTTATGCATACTGGGAGGGATCGGGGCGAAGAGAAGTTAGTGGGTTAGGGGCATCCGAATTGGAGGACAATTTACAGGCTAAGCGAAAGGTTTTAGGGAAGGACCGATTATTGGATGTAGAAGGAGGTCTTGAGGAATGTGTTTGGTTAGAAGCCACGGGATCGATGCCAAAGGGGAAGTGGAAGAAGAGTGTTCAAGCTGGACCCACGCTTTGGTGGTAAAGTGAATATTCCAATTGATTATCCTAGTAAGATGGCAGGTCAGATGATCCAATCCCCCCCTTTGGATTTGGGGAGCACAAGTTGGGAGAAGGAAATACGTGGCCGTTTATGATTCCAGAGAAAAACAGAGCACATGCTTCAACGAAAAAAGCGGGTGGTAAATGGATAGGTAAGGTTTGAAATAGATAGAGGAGGCGCGGGAGGATATTCATTTTTAGTATATCAGCCCTACCAAATCAGGAGAAGCATGGGCGATGCCACTTAGTTAGGTCTGCTCGGATGGCACCAAGGGTTAGAAGAAAGTTTTTGACATCAAGGCCCTCTCCTCCAATCTTCGCCGACTCTTCTCCACCTTCAACTCTCTACTCTCGCCACCCCCACCTCCCCCCAGCACCTCACTCACTGCCCTTGAGATTGCCAATCACTTCAAAAACAAGATTGACACAATTCACAAGGACATCGCCGCAACTCACACGCCCTCTCAACCCGTCCCCTCTCACACAGCTACCCCCTCATCCCCCCTCCCCCTCGACATAACCCGCAGGGACTTCGTCGCTGCTCAAACTCTCTCCAACCCCCTTCACCCTCACTCAGCTACCCCCTCATCACCCCTCTCCCACGGCCCCACCACTGCTTTGACCTCCTCTTCCACCCCACCCTACATTCCTCATACTGAAGCTCCCCCCACACTCCGCACCTTTGACCTTACTAACATCGAGGAAGTCTCCAAGATCCTCTCTGATGCCAGCCTCACCACCTGCCCCCTCGACCCTATCCCCTCAACTCCTACGACCTCCCTTCCCCTCCATCCTACGCTCCCTCACCCACATCTTCAATCTCTCCCTCTCCTCTGGCACTTTCCCCTCCCCTCTGAAACATGCACACATCACCCCCATACTTAAAAAGCCCTCCCTGGACCCCAATGACCCGAACAACCTCAGACCCATCTCCCTGCTCCCATTTACATCTAAACTCCTCGAGCGCCTAGTCTACACCCTCCTAAGCTCTCACCTCAATGACAACAACCTCCTCGATCCCCTACAGTCTGGCTTCCGTGTCCTACACTCCACCGAAACTGCCTTACTCAAACTCTCCAACGACCTGCTAACCGCCAAAGCTAATGGCCACTATTCAGTGCTCCTACTCCTTGACCTCTCTGCGGCCTTTGACACAGTCGACCACCCCCTCCTCCTCAAAAAACTACACTCCCTCGGCCTCAGAGATTCTGATTTCTCCTGGCTCTCATCCTACCTGTCACAACGCTCTTTCAGCATTACCTATAATGCTACCACCTCCCCCTCACTCCCCCTCTCTGTTGGGGTTCCTCAAGGCTCTGTCCTTGGGCCCCTTCTCTTCTCCATCTACACCTCCTCCCTTGGCCAACTCATACACTCTCTTCCTTAAACTGAACCTCTCCAAAACCGAGTTTCTGGTCTTTCCCCCAGCCCGGACACCACCCCCCATTGACTTCTCCATCACATCCAACCACGCCACCATCAAACCCGCCCCGCAGGCCAGAGTACTTGGTGTCATTCTGGACTCCAACCTATCCTTCCAGCCCCAAGTCGAATCTTTAACAAACTCATGCAGACTCCACCTCCGCAACAATCGCCAAATACGCGCGTTCCTACCTCCAGAAACCACTAAACAGCTCATCCACTCCCTCATCATATCACGACTCGACTACTGCAACTCCCTCCTCACTGGCCTGCCTTGTCGCTGGCTATCCCCGCTTCAGTCGATCCTGATTACGGCTGCCAGACTCATTCACCTTTCCAACCGCTCTGTTTCCACCACCCCCCTCTGCCAATCCCTCCACTGGCTTCCGATTGCGCAACGGATCAAATTCAAAATCCTAACACTGACGTACAAAGCTGTCCACCATACTGCCCCGAACTACATCACTGACCTAATATCCAAGTACCGCCCAGCATGCACACTCCGCTCCTCACAAGACCTCCTTCTCTCTAGTTCCCTGGTCTCCTCCTCCCATGCCCACCTCCAGGACTTCTCCTGGGTGTCACCCCTCCTCTGGAACTCCCTGCCCCAACCCATCAGATTATCACCTACTCTCCTCTCCTTTAGGTGCACTGTGAAAACCCATCTCTTCAGGGAAGCCTACCCCACCCCCTGCTAACTTGCCGACCTCCTCCACTCTTCCTACCACTCCATCCCCCACAGCTATCTCCTTCTGTGCCTCCATCCCCTCCCTCCTAGATTGTAAGCTCAAAAGAGCAGGGCCCTCAATCCCCTCATGTTTTGCATTGTATTGGTATTGTTCTGTCACATGTTCTGTCCCCCTTTGTAATGTACAGCGCTGAGCGAACTATTGGTGCTTTATAAATACTGTATAATAATAATAAACATCAGAGAGGTTACTCGTAAGCTGTATTCCCAGATAGGTAAGGGAGTCCCTTTCCCATTGAAACAGGAACTGATTGACAAAAGGAAACCAGGTCTGGAGGAAGAGTAATGTTTAAGGCATAGGATTTGGAATGATTAATTTTGAGGTTCGAGATATATTGAAAAAAGGAAAAACCCTTTAGTAGGTTGGGCAAGGTAATCTGGGGCTCCGTCAGAAACAAAAGAATGTCGTCTACATAGGCAGCAAGTTTGTATTCCTTGTTCGCCACGGAAATACCCCTGATATCTGGGTTTAAGCAGAGTTTGCGTAACAATGGCTCTAGTGATATCACAAAAAGAAGCGGGGATATGGGGCAACCTTGGTGCGTACCATTCCCAAGAGGGAATGGATGAGATAGATGCCCATTCACACAGACTTGAGCCGTTGGACCAGAATACAGTGCCATAATGAAATTAAGAATGGTGTCCCCAAAACCAATCGCCTGTAGGGATGCCTTTAAGTAATCCCAGGACACCCTATCAAAAGCCTTCTCAGCATCTAGGGAAAGAATAAATCTTGGACTGCGAGAATCGTGAAGTCGGTGGAGAAGGTTAAGACCATGATGGTGTTATCCCTTGCTTCCCTTCCCGGGATGAAGCCCACTTGGTCAAAGTCAATCAGGGAGGGTAACAAGGGAAGGAGACAGTTGGCTAGGATCTTTGCATAGATTTTGATGTCTACGTTCAAAAGAGAGATGGGTCTATAATTGGTAACCAAAGTGACATCTTTACCTTCTTTGGGGATGACAGTGATATGAGCTTCCAGGAGGCGATGATGTTGCATTGAGGGTGAAGAGAAAGTGTTGAAGGCGGAGAGGAAGGGTCCACTCAAAATATTTAGAAACTCCTTGTAATATGCCACAGAAAGACCATCAGGGCCCGGACTTTTATCAGGTTTCATTTGCTGGACGGCTCGGGAGAGTTCCTCCGCCGTGATATGATATTCCAAATCCCGAACAGTATCATCAGGTACAGTGGAAGGACTACAGGGGCAAAGAAAGTCAGAGATTAGGGTGTCTCTAGGCTTATTGGCCTCAGAAGGGCGATGTTCTGGAGGGAGATTGTATAATGTTTTGCAGTATTGCTCGAAGTGAGAAGACACATCATCCCCCGAACGAAGCTAAGCAATCCCTGTAGCGATATGCATTGGGGAGGGGCAGTGACCTCACCACTCAATCTATCTTCTATACAGCGAGTACTGAAGGTGTGTGAATACACACCCTCTGATCTTCTTTCATTGTAAACTGCTGATATCCTTCACACTTATAAGCGCTAATGAATTATATGAAATGTGAATGCATTGTGGAAGCACATTAAAGCTGATTTTATACCTGGGATAAGACACTATATTCTTTGTTTCTCTTTTTCATGAGACACACAAGGAAATGTAAAACAGAGGATTAAGGAAAGATTAAGAGGAGGGAGTTTCCCTCTCAGCCCTGCAGCCACACAGGCTCACAACATCTCCTACAAAGATCCTACCTGCATATCAAAGGAGAGTATATTTGTTTTGGCTGGACACTCATCTACACAGTTATATTTGGGACACTATTGTTGCTTTTTTCAAAGTAAACCTTTTGTATTTCTCATTACATTTTTTATTTATATTTTTCTGGTGATTCATAAATGAAATATTGGCACATTTATATGGAGATTTCACAATTTATGATTTGATAGGATGATTAATTTGATAATATTTTTTTTATTTATTTATTTTCTATCACTTTTATATACATTTCTTATTTTAATTACAAGTACTGTGCACTTGATTGTATTTACTCACTTTATAAGCACTGTGCACTTGATTGAATTCCTTGAGGGTATTGGAGCACGGTAATTATTTAAATATTTTGTTGATAAACGCACATCATATGAGAGTGGGCATTTTTTACCAGCGATCTAATTCTCACATTTTTAAATATACCTCAGTGGCTCACAAGTTAATTTGTTGTTTTTTATTGCTCGAAGTGAGATGCTATATCCGCATTTGAGGTGGCCAAAGTGCCATCCGAGCCCCTAATCTTGTGAACCTTTAAACTCGACTTTTTGTCTGGAGTGATCTGGCTAAGAATCTCCCGCTTTTCTTAGCAAACTCATAAAAAAAGTTTTTGTGACAAAATGAATCTGCGCTTAGCTCCCTTGCCTAGTTCATTTAAGAGCTGTGTGCGGGTGTTCGTAAGATCAGATAAAGTCGAGGCGGCCTGATTATATTTGTGCGCCTTTTCCAGGAATTTAATACGATCTAAGAGTTGTTATAAGCGAGTCTGTCTCTCATTTTTACATTTTGTGGCCATAGCTATTAGGACTCCTTGAATGACGCATTTATGTGCCTCCCATTGAGTTAACAAAGAGGTATCTGGAGTTTGATTGTTTGAAAAGTAGTCCGTTAATTGGGAGCGAACCTCTGCTTCATTGGCCAAGTCAGAAAGAAGAGAGGCATCCAAACGCCATATCTTAGAACGGGAATGTTTCTCCGGAAATCGTAATGTCATAGTGATAGGGGGATGATCAGAGAGGATCATCGGTTCAATGGAGGAATCATGGAGGAAAGAGAGGTCAGCTTGCTTGATAAAGAGGTAATCGATTCTGGAATATTTGTTGTGTGGAGGGGAGAAAATGTATAGTCTTTGACATTCGGGTGGAGGACTCGCCAAGAGTCGTGAAGTTGCAGATCTTGAAGTTGAGTGTGAATCTGTCTAATGGATTTATATGGCAAGAAAGAGCTTCCCGAGGAAGAGTCCAATAAAGGGCATAGGGGAACGTTAAGATCACCTCCCAAGATTAGGATACCCGTCTGGAAGGAGGAGAGTGAAGAAGTAATGGAGCGGAAAAAGGATACCTGTCTAGTGTTGGGTGCGTAAAGATTTGCTAAAGTGATGGGCCTATTGGCAAAATTACCTTTTAGAAAAAGGAATCTACCATCCGGATCCGGAAGGGACTCCGAGATAACCAGAGGGAGGTGCCGTGCAATCAAAATGGCAACACCTTTAGATTTAGCATGAGGGTTAGGAGCATGATAAACTGTCGGAAAATGGGAGTTGGTAAGCTTGGGTATGGCATCGTGACTGAAGTGCGTTTCCTGAAGAAAGACAATATCCGCTCTCTGTTTAAAAAGGTGTGAAAGCAGGAAAGAGCGCTTTTCGGGGGTATTCAGACCCTTCACATTAATAGACAGAACGTTCATTGAAAGATGTCCTAACAGGGAGTTGAGAGAAGGCATGTCCGGGAGAGTAAAGGGAACCTAAAGGGATGGGAAATGGGGTACGAGAAAGAAAGAGAACAAAAAAAAAAAGGGGGGGTGGGGGGGGGAAGAACGGGGGGAGAGGGGAAGGAAAACAAAAGAAATTAAAAGGAAGAGGGAAATGAGGGGAGAGGAGAGAGAGAGAGAGAGAGAGAGATAACCGGCAGTGGGGGTAGACCAGCTGACCCACCAATATGTGGGAAGGAGGAAAGAAGAACAAGAAAGAAGAAGGGGTAGGAGGGAAATAGCAGAAAGAGGAACAAGGAATGAAAGGAGATGAGAAGCAGAGGACAAGGGAGTAAATACGGCCTGAAAAAGTTCAGCGAGAGCTCTCAAAGCTTGCTGTGTGGGAAACGCGGTGGACTTAGATCCAAAACGAAAGAGTCCGCCAGGCCATGGACCTTAAAAAATGCAAGAATCGGGGAGGTAGGGTGAGCACAATTCGTTGAATGAAGATATAGATGGGGGCACAACCGCCATCGTCCAGCATAATGGGTGAGGTAAGACGCAGCAACAAGCTTAGGGATATCAGAAGGAAAATGTAATAAATGTCATGAGGGCAAGGAGGCCGAATATATATCATTAGGGCGTATCGTGGCGGAAGCATTGTATGTAGGGAAATGAGAAAATGCACATCTAAGTGGAATGCAGTCGTGGCATGATCCTAAAGTTATGAGTAGAGTTGTGGTATTGTAGGTGTGCCGTGGTAGGGCCATTGTGCGAGTCCACGCTGAAAATAAAACATCAGTGAAAGCCAGATGGAAAACCTACATATCATTAAGATGAAAAGCAAATCGTATCATAATCTGTTTAGGGCAAAAACATTGCAACATCACAGAAACAGCAGGGCAACCATTCAGAAAAAAATCAACCATCAAAGGAAACAATTGGGAAAAATGAGACAGTGCACCATTTCTTTTTGGAACCCTAAGGTATCTCTCATCTGTCCTAACTCTTCTTTTCCCGACTCCCTCTCAAAAGCTCAAACCATCCATCTCCCACCCCGCTCCTGCAGAACTCCACAACATTCTAAAAATCAAGTAGCACCTCATGTCTAAAAAGAAAAAATAGCGGTAGCTAGGCAAGGGGAGAGGGGAGAGGACGGGACTAGGGGGGAGCTCAGCAGAAACTCCAAATGATGGTTTCAAAACCTGTAAGCAGTAAATGTGGTTTAGATGGGTGTTATGACATGAGGTGGAGGAGGGGGCCGGACCCCGCAGGGAACAACACCTGGAGAGTGTAACAAGGTGATACTTGATTTCAAACAGATATGTAACATAATAATAGTATGGAAGTGACAGCCCAGATCCCCTCCTCCCCCCACCATCCCACACTACCCCTGGAAAAGTTATAAAGGCGAGCTGGAGTATGTAACCTCTCACAGGAAACTCTAATGAAGAACAGTAGGGATCATGGTCAGGGAAATACAGACAATATGTAATGGAGGGCATGTAATTCACCTCTGACCACTGCAAGATCATCAAAAGACCCCTGGGAGGCCATACAACCAAACAGGGGCCGGGCATAGATGGTCTGGAGATCCATACTATGCAGCAGACAAATCAGCATATGCATTACAAACAGGACTAGAGAAAGACTGTAGGACCATCTCCCAGGCTTCCATCAGAGCTGGTGAAAATGCAGCAATAAAAAGGCCGGTGACATGGAGCGTGCCTGCGGAGGTACATCAGGACTGGCGGTCCATTGGAGAAGCTGAGACGGAGAGGGAAAAGGTCTTCATGATCAATGAGGCAAATTTGGCAACATCTGCAGGGGCATCAAAAGACCTGGACCAGGGCGGATGGGTTAGAGAGCAGAAAATGAAAGGGTGAAGGTGTCCAGTTAAGGGGCTAAATAGGACCCGAGGTGCTACTGGCATGGTCCTGGAGTCGGATGGGAGGGATCCGGTAAGATCATAATCTGGATAAGTATTGCTGATGAGAGAAAGTCAGGGAAAAGATTGAAGAAAGACCTTTAGGCATCATGGCAGGGTCTACAATGTGCAGGAGAGGCCATCAGGCTGTTGTTGGTGGTGGAGCCTCTGGCAGGAAGTCGGAGGAGTGGAAGGGACCGATCGGCGGTGACGGAGATGGGGGCCTTGCCAATCCATGTCACTTGGTACTCGACCAGATTCAGTAGCATTTGGAAGACGCAAAGATGTGTACCAATCTGGAAGCTCAACTAGAGGAATGTCCAATGCGGAACAGAAGCTGGGGAGATCCTCTGGAACTCGCAGATAGGCTGTGCGCCCCTGAGCTTGAGCGGAGAGACCGAATGGAAATCGCTACCTGTATGGTATGTTATGAGAGTGAAGTGTGTCCAGCAGGGGGCGAAGTTCTCACCTTTGTTGCAAGGTTATGGAGGAAAGGTCCTGGAACAGGTGTTTCTCATTACCCTGAAATAAAAGGCGTCTTCTTTCTCTGGCCCTTCTGAGAATGTCTTCTTTGATTGGAAAGCTGACCAAGCAACACACCACATCACTTGGAGGGGGGTCAGAATCTCTGCCTCTGGAGTGAAGCACTCTGTGTGCACATTCCAGATCAATGGGTTCAGCAGGTGGACGGCCCAGCAGATCATTGAAGATCGCAATTACTGTTTTGGGGATGTCGCTCGACTCCACAGATTCAGGCAAGCCACGCAATCTGATATTATGTCTGCAACCTCTATTATCCAGATCTTCAATCTGTCTATGAAAATCATGAATATGAGATGTGTGCGAAACTGATAACTGCTGTATCTCCACTATGGCACCAGCATTAGAGGGCTGTGGCATCACTGAGGGCTGTGGTAAAAGTAGCTTTAATGTCAACTGCAACTGCCTGCAGATCTCTTAAAGAAAGTGTATGAGTGTCTGAAGAGAGATCATGCTGTGGGACAGATGCAATTCCAGCCCCAGTGACTGTGCTCTGTAAGCCCTGAGCACATGTTGCTGTAGTGGAGGGAGGAGGGGAGGGAGAGGGGGATGCTGCATGTGGCCTGTCCCTCTGCTGGGAGCTGAACAGCTCCTGAATATGTCTGGACTGCTGGGGTTTATGTGCCCGAGGAGAGTGGGAACGGGAGCCGGTGACCTTCCGGTCCACTTTCCCCATCATGTAATGGCTCTGTCTCACCCGCTCCTCTGCTAATATCGATGCCAGGTCTCTGGCTGGCAGGAGCTCCCGTATCATGTGGCCATCTTGGATCTCAGCAGACCACGCCCCCCCCCAAACATACATTTTCTTAGACAAATTAGGATTTCTGTCATTTATATTCTATGTAATTTATAGACAAAAAGATATCAAGTTTTTTTGGTTTTCGGACCTGTGTTAGTTTTAAGAAAACCATTTTACTGTAAATAAATTATACTAAAATAAAGAATTCTGGGATAACACATGGCATGATTATTTCAAATGAAAAAAACTTTTTTTGTTCAATTTTGCTCATTTTTTTCATACAACATTGAGCAACAAACAAAATGAATGAAAACGAAAAAAAAAATGATTGGATACAACATAGAAATAATAAATAAATAATAGCTAAGAGGAGAGGGGGAGTAAGGTGTTAATAAGGACTAATTGAAGTTAACTGAATGTTTATAAGGAGTTAGATAGGAATATATTTTATTTAAGTTATAATTTAACTGATGCAGATCAATGGTCACACCTTTAGAAAGTAGATAGTGTCACTGAGTACTTGTAAGGGATTTCCGGCAAGACGAACCACGATCGGAAATGCGCGATCACGCATGCGCACGTGCACATGCACGGTGAAGATTGGTGCCAGACGGCCTATTTAAGGAGTGTCTCTGTTCATGTTCAGTGCTGACCGGTCTTCAGCTCTCCCCTGTGTCCTGCTAGTTCCTGTATGATTCCTTTGTTGCTAACCCGGCTTGTTCCTCACCTTGATTGCTCTCCTGATACTGGTTCCTGACTTCGGCTCTGCTCCTGACCTTGGCTTTTCCTCCTGATTCTGTACCGCGCTGACCGACTGTTGATGACCCTGGCTATTCCATGACACTGCTCCTGTCTCTTGTCCTCACTACCTGCCTTGCTCTGCTGCATGCCTGGCAATCTACCAAACCTGCTCTGCTTGCTACTCATGTGCCAAAATCAGAGGATCTTCAGCCTTCCAAGGTATTCATTGTCAAGAGCTGCAAACAACTACTACTGGCACACTTGATCCCCTCGGTCCTAGACTCCCTCTGTTTCAACCTCAGTGGAGTCAGGGCTAGTGACACAAGTGAGGCCGACCTTGTCAATTCAGTCTCCCATCAGGTACGTGACAGTACCAGTCAGCCAATGATGGAGTATGAAAGGGAGGCCTCGCAACTGGGGGACATTCGACAATCCGTAACTACCTTGTTTAACGTGATACACAACCTACAGAATTCTTTACAGGAGATTGCCAGAAGTTTAGGACTTTTCGTAGCTCCTATGAGTTATATTTTCCCTGCTCCCCAGGACCTTCTCTTCACCAAATACTAAAGTGGGGTTTATCATCACACTTCTTAGAAATGAACCTCAGTCCTGGGCATACCATCTCTGTGAACAACATGATCCGACCCTAACTTCAGTTGACTAATTTTTTACAGCAATGGCACAAATCTATGCTGACCCCTTCCGGCGCCAAACCTCAGAATGTATGCTCAGTAAGCTACAGCAAGGCCAAAGACCTGTGGAAGAATATGTTACTGATTTTCGTATCTGGAGTTCTGATACTCAGTGGAACGAGTCTGCTCTCCGCTATCAGTTCCATCTTGGTCTTTCTGATATCCTGAAGGATGAGCTGGCCTGAGTGGGGGAACCAACCAGATTACAGAGTCTGATAGACCTGACGATCCATATTGACCATCAGATTCAGGAAAGACAGAATGAGAGGATTAACGGGAAGATTTTGATATGCTCTGAAATTGGGCCCTCCACGAATGTTGGCTCATCAGAATCACCCACCAATCCAGCTAGGAGGAGCTTTTGGAGGCCGCAGTTATCCGCAGCAGAATGCCTCCGACGGCAGAAGTCCAACCTCTACTGTGGTAATACAGGTCATTTTGTGGCTACCTGCCCGATAAGACCTTGCAAACCCTCTCCCAACTGTTTTTACATGATGCACCCTCAAGGAACGAGCCAGACGCACCTCTCTTTTCATCTGCAACTACAACTGGCCGAAAGGACAATCATGGTCCCGGCCATCATAGACTTGGGTGCTTGTAACTGTTTATGGATGCTCGCTTAGCTACTCAGAATCAGATTCCACTCCGTACCAAAGCACAAAGGCTTGCAGTTCATCTGGCAGACGGGTCTGGTATCAGTTCTGGCCCTGTAACACAAGAAACCATGCCAACATTCTGCTACTCTCCTTCAGGACACCAAGAATTCCTATGTCTGGATATTATTACCTCCCCGATTTTTCCAGTTATTCTCAGCATGCCTTGGCTAAGAACACACAACCCAACCATCAATTGGTTGTCTGGAGAAATCTCCTTCCCTTCCAAATATTGTCTGATTCACTGTACTCCCAAAGAGACAAGTGTGACAACTCCTCTTCTCAGTATCCACTCTGATCCTGAGACCATGAAACTCGTCCCTGTGGCATATCACGAGTATCTGGACATATTCAATAAAAAGAGTGCCAACACCCTTCATTCTCATCGCCCCTATGACTGTCCGATTGAGCTCCTGCCCAGCGCTGAAATTCCTTTCGGTAGAATTTACCCCTTATCCAAAGTCGAATTAGAGGTCCTCCGGGGGCATATAGACAAAAGTCTGGAAAAAGGGTTTATTCGGCCTTCTAGATCACCAGCAGGATCCGGCATCTTCTTTGTGGAGAAAAAGGATTGCAGTCTGAGTCCTTGTGTAGACTACCGTGATCTAAACAAAATAGAAGAAATTTGGGAAGGTGTGACAAATGGAAAACGGCCTTTCGAACCCGATTTGGGAATTTTGAATATCTGGTAATGCCTTTTGGTCTCTGTAACGCCCCAGCAACCTTCCAACACCTGGTAAATGATATATTTCGGGACTATCTGGATCTATTTCTAATTGTTTATCTGGACGACATCCTGGTTTTCTCCTGTTCCATAGAAAGTCATTGGGATCACATAAAAAAGACTCTAGATAGACTACGCCAGCACTGCCTCTACGCAAAGGCCGAGAAATGCGAATTCGAGAAGCAATCAATCAAATTCCTTGGGCTTGTGATCACTTCTGAAGGCATCTCTATGGGCATCCAAACGGTGTCTGCCATCTTAGAATGGCCCATCCCAGGAGACAGGAAAGCAGTACAGCTCTTTATAGGGTTTGCAAATTTCTATAGGAAATTTATCAAGGACTTCTCTGGAATCATCGCACCAGTGACACAGCTCATCAGGCAGTATATTACCTTCAAGTGGACTCCTGAGGCCCAAACAGCCTTTGAGCAATTAAAAACCATGTTCACGTCCGCACCCATCCTGAAGCATCCTGACCCTGCTCTAGCCTTTGTCCTTGAAGTGGACGCTTTGCAGAATGCGGTAGGAGCCATATTGTCACAAAGACAGGGACTCAAATCTCTCCTGCACCCTGTCGCTTTCTTCTCCCGAAAATTAAGTGTTTCTGAAAGGAATAATGATGTAAGAGACAGAGAGTTACTAGCCATCAAGGCAGCATTGGAAGAATGGTGCTACTTACTGGAGGGAGCAGCCCATCCTATTCTCATTTTCACGGATCATAAAAACCTAGAGTACTTGAGAACGGCAAAACGCCTCAGGCCACGACAATTTTCTTGCACTTCGTCTTCCATCTGACTTACCGTCCTGGATCAAAAAATGGTAAACCCGACGCACTCTCCTGTATGTTTCCCAACCCAATTGTGCAGTTTGAACCCAACACGATTTTGCCAGCCAAGAACTTCTTACTTCTCCAGACAGACCTTGTAACGCAAATAAAAGAAGTCGTGGATAATTGTCCACCTCCCATAAATATGCACCTGCAATTAAAAGATGGTCTGTACTTCCTCAAGGAACAAATCTTTGTGCCCGAAGAACTTCGGACTCTTGTTTTCCAGAGATGTCACGACCATCACTTAGCAGGTCACTTTGGGATTCACAAGACTTCAGATTTGGTCTCTCGCTCCTTCTGGTGGCCAGACACAGTAAAGGATTGCCAGGACTATGTGAGATCTTGCACAGTCTGCCTGAGGAGCAAGTCTGATAAAGCCAAGACTTGGGGCCTGTTGGAATCTTTGCCCGTACCGAAAAAACTTTGGAGCATGATCTCCATGGACTTTATTTTTGAACTTCCCCCATCTGAGGGATTCACCACTATTTTTGTAGTAATTGATCGCCTGTCCAAGATGGCACACTTCATTCCCTTGAAATGGACTCCTTCTGCCACAGAAACTGCCTCTGCTTTCATCAAGGAGATCGTAAGACTACATGGCGTTCCCCTGAATATTGTGTCTGATCGAGGAGTGCAGTTCGCATCTAAGATTTGGAAAGCTCTGTGTGAGGCATTAGAGATTGAGTTATGCTTTTCCTCCGCTTATCACCCGCAAACAAATGGACAAACGGAAAGGACAAACCAAACTCTGGAGCAATATCTCCGATGCTTCTCCTCATATTCTCAGGATGACTGGGCATCACTCCTTCCTTTAGCGGAATTTGTGTACAATAATTTTATCCGTTCCGCCACCAAGCAATCTCTCTTTTACGCTAACTACGAATACCATCCCTCCTTTCTTCCAGAAATACCAGTGGAGGCCACTGTTCTGGCGGTACAAGAGAGGATGGAGTTCCTCAGGAGGAACGGTGAAGTGTTACAGAAGACGATTTCTGAAACTCAAGAAATGTTTTGACAGGAAGAGAAGGGGCAACTTGAAACTGAAACAAGGGGATAAAGTCCTGCTGCTCATGATTAATCTGAAATCCAGCTTTTCCATCTCCTACCCAGTCTGCTTCCTAATCTCACCTCTCTGTAACACTCCCTACTTCTCCTCCTCTCAGTTGTATCCTCTCTCCTCCAACTCTCTCTCCTTCACCCCTCCTCTCCACCCCACAGGTTATATATCCCCACCACTCCTGCTTTCACCTTTACTGCACTGATCAAATCCTGCCTATTCTGAACCCACCTACTAATAAACCTCCAGGACACTGGGACAAGTCCCTCCATATAATTCTTACTCCCATGTTACCTTCTGCTTCTCCTAACATCTAGAGACATTTCCCCAAATCCTGGGCTGCCATCATTTTCCTTTCACCAACACACTCGACACCCCCTATCCTCGAAGAGGTGAATAAAGAAGTGAGGTGAGTAATAAAGTGTAACAATGTAGTACTCAGTGACACTATCTACTTTCTAAAGGTGTGACTATTGATCTGCATCAGTTAGTGAAATATTACATTTAAAAAAATGAATAAATATTAAATAAAGTATATTCCTATTTAGCTCCTTATAAACCTTCAGTTAACTCAAATTAGCCCTGAATAACACCGTACCCCCTTTCTCATCTTAGCTATTATTTATCTGCTATTTATTATTTCTATGTTGTATCCATTCTTATTTTTATTTTCATTCATTTTGTTTGTTGTTCAATATTGTATGAAAAAATGGAAAAAAATAAGAAAAAAAATTGATTTGAAAATAACCATGCCATGTTTTATCCCAAAATTATTTATTTTAGTATAATTTTAAAAAGAACACATTATAGAATAAATTATATATTTTATACTTACAGTAAAATGATTTTCTTAAAACTAACAACCTTTTGTTTATAAATTACATAGAATATAAATGACTGAATAGGCAATGGGACTAGACAGGGATGTCCTTTATCCCCTCTCCTATTTATTCTGACTCTGGAACCTTTGTTGAATTGTATCAAACAGAATGATAACATCAAGGGGATACTGATAAATGGCAAAATTCATAAAATAGCAGCCTTTGCTGATGACATACTACTTTTCCTAACAGACCCACATATCACTTTACCTAATCTGCTGCAAGAATTCAAGCTGTTCCAGTATCTGGCTAACTTCAAAATCAACTTCTCTAAATCCCAAGCCCTTAATGTCTCCTTGACCCAAGATGTGTTTAGACAAGCGAAAATGAATTTTCCTTTTACTTGGCAGTCGGCGGCGATCACATATCTGGGTATCCAATTACCAACTCACCTAACGGAACTTTACGATAAAAACTTCTTACCCCTCTTGCGTAATATCTCCACAGACCTTCAGGCTTGGAATAAACCCTGGTTCTCTTGGTTTGGTAGAGCAGCCATTCTCAAGATGAACGTACTTCCTAGAATATTGTATCTACTGCAGACAATACCGATTAAACTACCAACTTCTTTCTTCGCATCCTATAAAACACTCTGTACCTCCTTTCTTTGGTATAATAAACGCCCAAGAATTAGCTTTGCCCAACTCACCATGCCCAAGAAGGGTGGAGGTATTGGATTACCTGATATTGCCCGATACTACAGGGCCTGTCACCTAGCAAGGGTAGTAGATTGGACCACGACCCACAATCGTAAGGTCTGGGTTGGTTTGGAGGCAGATTTCTCGACAATACCACTTGCCCCTTCCCCTTGGCTGGAAAACTCTCACATTCCTTCAGAGTTTCGGGAACACCCTCTTATAGGTCCTACTTTAAGCTGTTGCCATCAGTTGTTCCAGAAAAAAGAACTCTCTTCCTTTCCGGGTCCTTTAACTCCGATCAAAATGAATCCAGAGTTTCTGCCGGGTATGTCTCGGGCCTTCCTAGCCGGAGATACTCGTCCAGTTAATCTGACAGTACACCAACTCTTCAAAAATAAGAAGTTGTTATCTAGAGAGGACATTATGAAGACATGGCCATCCCTGAACTTTACGCCATGGATGTTCAGACAACTTCATCACTTTATACGAAGCTCCCCACATCTACAAGATTACTCAAGGCCACTTACTCCGTATGAGAAACTTTGCTTTACGGACTTCCCCCAGAGACATGTTATATCCAAGCTCTATTCCTATCTGGGTACCGCCAATACGTCTCAACCTCGAAAGGCCTGTGAGGCCTGGTCGCTTGATCTACAACTGTCATTGTCACCGGAAGATTGGGATCACATCTATGACCATATGCATACAGGTTCCATTTGTGTCTCGACACAAGAAAACAACTATAAAATATATTCCAGATGGTACAGAGTTCCATCCTTGCTTCATAAATTTGACCCGGACGTTTCGGATTTATGTTGGAGATGTCAACAGGCAAAGGGTACACTCCTACATATATGGTGGGACTGTCCGCTGCTACAGCCCTTTTGGAGTAAAGTGCGAGACTTAGTTTCACAAATAACCACATACAATCTAGACTTCACCCCGGCACAATTTTTACTCCACCACTCCTCACTTCCTTTTCGGACTTATCGTAAGTCTCTTGCCTTGCACATGATAAATGCGGCAAAACAATGTATCCCTGTTCACTGGCGGTCAAAACAGGTTCCCACTGTGCGGGAGTGGTTTCTTAGGGTCATCAGGATTGCGGAGATGGAGGAGCTGATTTCAGTGGCAAAAGAACACCCCGAGAGATTCAGGAAGACTTGGGCATGTTGGAAACACTTTCAAACCACCAGTATTTATCGTTTTTCTATGAATGAATGAGATGTGATTCAAGAACTCAAACACCTTTAGAGCTCTCACCTCTAGAATTGCTCCATAGACTGAGTCTACCCGGACCATCTCTTACATAAAGGTATAATCTACGTCACCATAAATAATGTTACGTGATATGATTAGTTAACAGCCACTATTTATTATTTGACCCCCTCCATTCCCCCCCCCCCTTTTTTTTTTTTTTTTATCCCCTTCCTTCTATGATGCTACTCTTCACACTTCCTTTCACCTGATGTGCCTTTCTCTCTTCTTTTCCTTTCCTTCTTTCCTTCACACCTTTGTCCTCTACAAATAACTATATCTTTTATGAGGGACAGGGTGCCCTTTCACATATAGGTATGATTGTCCTTCACGATAAGAACCCTACATTGCCCGGCTACGGACACAGAAGAATTGCACGCCTTCAAATGATATTTTGTACTGCGCCTCATGGTCCCATTATTTGAATAATCCCTACGCATCAGAGCAGCATCCACTATAATCCTCTAGACTACCTATTATAATCAGTATTCTTTTTTTTTTTGGTTTAGTTTACTCAACTGCTATAATGTGATGTTTTGTATAAGGGTAATTCACACTTCAAGTAAACAACTTATGACCCGTCTGCGCTACGGGAGATTATGACAGATGTTTATGCGCGGACTGTGTTCCGTATCCGTATATGACTTGTTATGCCTTTCTTATTTCAAAATAAAATAAACCTTTTTTTTGGAAAAAAAAGAATATAAATGACTGAAATCCTAATTTTTCTAAAATCATCTATTTGTCTCCACATTGTATTTCAAGTATTTCTAGCTTACTCCTAGTAATCTAAATAATCTTGAAGTTTGTAAACTTACTTTGTGAAGATACCCACAAATGTACGTCCACATATTCACTATAACCTGTGTATACAGTGCCTTGAAAAAGTATTCATATCCCTTGAAATTTTCCACATTTTGTCATGTTACAACCAAAAATGTAAATGTATTTTATATACATTTTATGTGGTACACCAACACAAAGTGGCACATAATTGTGAAGCGGAAGGAAAATGAGAAAATGAGAAGGAAAATTTACAAATAAATATCTGAAAAATGTGGCGTGCATTTGTATTCAGCCCCCTTTACTCTGGTACACCTAACTGAAATCTAGTGGAACCAAATGCCTTCAGAAGTCACCAATTTATTAAATAGAGTTCACATGTTTGTGATTTAATCTCAGTATAAATACAGCTGTTCTGTGAAGCCCTCAGAGGTTTGTTAGAGAACATTAGCAAACAAACAGCATCATGAAGGCCAAGGAACACACCAGACAGGTCAGGGATACATTTGTGAAGAAGATTAAAACAGGGTTAGGTTATAAAAAAAACATCTCATGGAGCACTGTTCAATCCATCATCCGAAAATGGAAAGAGCATGGCACAACTGCATAGCCGGGCAAGGAGGGCATTCATCAGAGAAGCAGCCAAGAGGCCCATGGAAACTCTGGAGGAGCTGCAGAGATCCACAGCTCAGGTGGGAGAATCTGTCCACAGGACAACTATTAGTCGTGCACTCCACAAATCTGGCCTTTATGGAAGAGTGGCAAGAAGAAAGCCATTGTTGAAAGAAAGCCATAAGCAGTCCCTTTTGCAGTTTGTGAGAAGCCATGTGGGGGACACAGCAAACATGTGGAAGAAGGTGTTCTGGTCAGATGAGACCAAAATTTAACTTTCTGGCCTAAAAACAAAATGCTATGTGTGGCGGAAAACTAACTCTGTGCATCACCCTGAACACACCATCCCCACCGTGAAACATGATGGAATGGTTTAGATCAAAGCATATTCATGTGTTAGAATGGCCCAGTCAAAGTCCAGACCTAAATCCAATGGAGAATTTGTGGAAATACTTGAAAATTGCTGTTCACAGACACTCTCCATCCAATCTGACAGAGCTTGAGCTATTCTGCAAAGGACAATGGGCAAAAATCTCTCTCTCTAGATGTGCAAAGCTGGTAGAGACATCCCCAAAAAGACTTGCAGCTGGAATTGCAGTGAAAGGGGGTCAAAGTATTGACTCAGGGAGTCCAAATACAAATGCCGCCACACTTTTCACAGATTTATTTGTAAAAACTGTTGAAAACCATTTCTCATTTTCCTTCCACTTCACAATTATGTGCCACTTTGTGTTGGTCTATCACATCCAATCCAAATAAAATACATTGATGTTTTTGGTTCTGTCATGACAAAATATGGAAAATTTCAAGAGGTATGAATACTTTTTGAGGCACTGTAGACACTGCTGTGTCACACATTTCACTGAGCCTGCCTTCTGAAATACAGAGGTGCTGAGAGGAGGAGTTTCAGGAGGCGGAGCCAGTACAGGAGTCACTGCTTACAGGCAGCAAGGTACCATGGGATATGTAGTCCTTAGAAATTGAAAGTAAACAGCAGAGGAGAAGCTGCAAAGCATGTTGGGAATCCAGGAAGTTCTACAAAGAGACACCCAGCAGAGTGCAGAACTTACAACATGAAAGGATATTTTTCAAGTAACTTTACATTGGATTGTCAAATATAACTATTGTTTGGATTGCTATTACAATGCCGATGTTGGAAAATGAAACTGTATGCTGTGATCATAGTGTGAGGGATTAGCCCAGTAGCGGGGTGTGCTTGACCCCCTGGAAGAGTCAGAGCACAGTGAAAGAAGCTCAGCAAGACAGCAGCAAGTTGTGGTTTATTTACAAGACTGGTGAACATAAGCTGCATATATTCAAAACAGCAAAAAAAAAAAACAGCCCAAAATCACACAGATTTACTCTCACCACAGTATTGTTTGGTTGCTCCCCAGTCTGTCCTGCACAGCAAACTGGTTCCAGGTTGGAGCATTCTCCCTAAGCAGCCTGGGAGTTTTATAGAGCCCAGAGCCCTTAACCTACTGCAGCTGACCTCATTAAATCATCAGTGAGTCAGACAGGCTGACTACACAACACGAGAGAAACAGTCAGTGTAAAGCAAGAACCTGGGACAAATATACCTCCCATCCTGGACACATCCCTTAGTTCTTCCTGCCTTCCTGTCACAATAGATTTCCTTTAAGTAAAAAAATAATTTTGCTAAATAAACGGACCCATAGTGGTCCACAAGGAGCATAACGATACAAAAGCTGAAATGGTTAATAAACACTTATTCCATTCAAACTATTACATTGTAAAATACTGAGATAAAAGGAGATCTGATAATGGCGTGCTTTCAGCAATCACAAGACCATTACTGTAGCTTCTAGTTGTTATCCTGCTAAACAAAAAAAAATTCTGTTCCTTCATACTGAATTATTCTTTGTGCTCAGATATCCAACCACCTTGCCCTCACATTCTGAATCTTGCACTTGTCCACAGACCAAACTACAAATCACCAGATGCCAACTTGCAGATACATAAGAAAGGAATATTCCTTAAATGCATATGAAATATTTAAAAGTTCTTCAGCTGTGACTTTTTGATGCAGATGAAAAGTAAAAACAAAAAAGAATTGCTAGAGTTTTTGTAGGAGCAACTTTGTATATCCCTTTTGCCAAGGAAAAAAAAATCTTTCCCTTGCTCAGGATTTTTGGAAGGTGCTCGTACCATGCAGTGAGCCTTCCTGCTTTCCAACCACCTGAACAATGCAGAGTAGGATCCAGATGCTGGGATAATGTAACTCCCATATGGTACGCCCATATGAGAGAGTTACATCATCATGGCTGCCCAGTGGCCAAAGATCGAGCAAAGCAGCTCAGATGAAGGAACTGAGAAGATGTCATCGGTGATGACAGAGCATTGAGACATCCCATATATGAAGTAGGATGTTCTAGGGGGTAAGTTTGCCATAATGTCCCTGTTATATGTCTACAAGGTGGCATCTGGTATTCCTGTATGTAGGGATGAGATGGACAGAACCAGGTTTGGTTCACTTGATGTTCAGCAAACATCATAAGTCTGGATGCCAAATCCCAACCCCACTGAAATCAAGAAGAGCCAAAACTGTCAAATCAATTATCCCCATTTTTAAGGCTTAAAGGCAAGAGATTGGTGGAAAGTACAAAGAGTCTCCCAAAAACCTACACCTCTATGATGTGAATTTTAGGGAGCCCCATGCAACAAAATGGCAAGGAATCTCCTAAAAATAATACCAGACCCTAATGCAAGCTGCACTGCCCTCTCCTCTTAAAGTGATTGTAAGTGTTTTTTTAATATAAACATGTCATACTTACCTGCCCTGTGTAATGGTTTTGCAATGAGCAGCCCTGATCATTCTCTTCTCGGGTCCCCAGATGGCGATTCCAGCTCCTCCTCCCACCAAGTGCCTCCATAGCAAACCGCTTGCAATGGGGGCACTTGTGTATCAATTATCACTCCTAAGCCACTCTGTGTGTCCATAAGACACACAAAGCATGGCTCAGAACCGCCCCCCACTCCCTTCTCACTGGCTGTGATTGACAGCAGTAAACCAAACCTGGTTCTGTCCATCTCATCCCTACATACAGGAATACCAGATGCCACCTTGTAGACATCCAGTATCTGAGCACAAAGAATTATTCAGTATGAGGAAACAGAAACATTTTCTTGTTTAGCAGGATAACAACTAGAAGCTCCATGAACGGTCTCATGATTGCTGAAAGCACGCCATTATCAGATGTTATTTTATCTCCGTATTTTCCAATATAAGAGTTTGCACAGAATAAGTGTTTATTAACCATTTCAGCTTTTGTATCGTTATGCTCCTTGTGGATCACTATGGGTCTGTTTATTCAGCAATAACCTTTTTTTATTACTTAAAGGAAATCTATGATCGCAGCATACTGTTAAATATCGTGACACTTCTAATATGTAAGTGTCCTTCTTAGGCGTTTAGGTAAATTGTTCTAGTGCCAGGCTGATTTACAACACTGTGACTTTTATTTAACTCACACTTGGCAACAACATAAAATGGATAAAAAAGATAAAATAAAATACAGAAATAATATAAGAAATAAAAGCTGTAGCTATAGAAATGGAATAAGCTTTAGAGAGATATTGAGCTTCTTGCCCGTTCTGTTGTGAAGTAACAAATGAAGAGTGTCGCAATCGTGCACACCAGAGGCAGACACGGCCCTCCATTTTGTTAAGAATTCTCCATGTCTCCCTCATTCTCCCCCTCCCTCTCTGAGAGCCACAGTGACATCTGGTTGGTGTGGGTGTTGGAAGTGTCACAGGCAGCCCAGAGCCCAGTAGGGAGCCCAGAGCTATACACCTCTTTGAGCTGAGCGCCTGGCTGTCTAAGAAAGCTGTGCAATATAGCACATCGTAAAAGATAATGCAAGCCTTCCCAGGAGTTCAAAGACATTCCAGAGAAGAACGAACCAGATAACACTTTTAAAATCCATTTCCCCCTATGTCTCATATCTTGCAATATGAGAGACTTACATAACAAGCAGGCATATCCTCAGATTGGCCACGAGGAGACAAACAGTTTAATAGGTCACACTCCCTGACTGGAATACCTAGGAAAGCAGAAAATTACATCTCTGGAACCCTTCAAATATGTGTTTCATATTTCATATCTACCCGTTCCTCAGGTGTGTCTGCATAATAATCTACCCGCGGGTGGAATGTCACTTGTGCATAGGGAAAGTTATGAACAAAATATGAACTACAAGAGATTTTGGATCTAGCTTAGGTCTACACCCAGACAATCCCTCCCTAAACGGGGTATTGGTCCTTGACTTCAGAGACACCCCCTGCTAGGGAACTACAAAATGGGCTGTCAGGCCTAAGAGAAGTTAAGTTGAATAATTCTCCCTTTTAACATCAGAACCACCTGAGGAGACCTGTGCCCTTTCACTCTGAAACTTGATCTACTAACCCAAGACTTTGGAAAATACTTTAACCCTCTAACTTCTCTCTGTTATCTCTTTGCTGTGCTGTTGTTCTCTGTATATTTATATATATATTGGTTACATCTTTTTTCTGTAAATATTTTTATTGCACCCTTTTGACCTTTTAGTAATAAATCTTTCCTTCTGAAAGTGTTGAACTGTTTCTATAGCTCTTTATTGCAATTTACGAATTCCTGCCTCTAAAAGAGTACTACTGTGTTTGTTTACCCTCTGTATAACCGGTCTGCGGTGACCGTGTTATACAGATGATTATCTCAACCATCATAGTGTTATTGCTGGTATTACTGAGTTTCCTCTTTCTCTGTACAAAAAGGAAGTGGTGGCAGTGAGAAGGGTTAATTGCGTAATTAACCTGACCCAGTAACAATCACTCCCAGGCTGCCGGTACATCGACTGTGGTCCAATTAGCTGGAAAATCATTGTGCAGGGTGCAGCTGAGTGTGGCATTGTTACGCATGTGACATTGCGGTTTTAGATTGGTTAGTCCTTTGGTCACGAGTTTGGTGAGAAATTCAGGGGTCTGACGCCGCGTTCGTCACATATTGGCTGGCAGCATACGTGGGATTGTTGCATTAAGAGCTTCCGTGCAGTGTTAAAAATTAGCACTGCACTGAAGGTTTGTAACCTTTGTGGAAACGGTCCTCAGAAACTAGCGGTGCATATTTTATATACATATATAGAGAGAGACATATAGCAACAGCTCCTTCCTTTTTCTGCTTCCTATTCTATCTTTGCTTGCAATTATGTCTGGTGACGCAGAATACAAGAAAATGAGCAAAGATGATTTGAGTGCGGAATGTGTGAAGAGCAAGGGCATAGGCAACCGGGTTCACCCTGCAGAGGATGCAGAAAGGACCAACAAAATGGGGAGCAAGTTTTGATGCGGGCACCCGAAGATTGAGGTTACGAGTGGACAACCACACCCGATCTCCGACCTGGTATGAAAGAGCGAGCAACCGTCTACGATCAGCCTGGAGCTTCTGGCGCTGTGCTGAGTCCATCAAGGACCTCTGGATCTGCCCCCATGAAGAACGCAGGGCAGCAAGATGGTTCTCCACAGCCGGAATGTCCTGTGGCGAGAACAACTCAGGCAATACAGCGGGTTGGAACCCATAGTTGGCCATGAAGGGAGACATCCCGGAGGAGGAGTTGACAGCCGAGTTCCTCACAAACTCTGCCCATGGCAGGAGATCGACCCAATTGTCTTGATGGTCTGAGATATAGCAGCGAAGGAATTGTTCCAGGGCCTGGTTGGAACGCTCCACAGCCCCATTGTACTGCGGGTTGTAGGCCAAAGAGAAGGAGAGCTTGATACCAAACTGGGAGCAGAAGGCGCGCCAGAACCTGGAAACAAACTGGCTCCTACGGTCAGTGACAATCACCTTAGGCAACCCATGCAAGCGAAAGATCTCCCTGGCAAAAACCATAGCCAGTTCTTGCGCAGTCAGCAATTTCTTGAACGGAACACAATGGCACATCTTGGAGAAACAATCAATGATCATAAGAATGACCGTATGGCTTTGAGACGCAGGGAGGTCCACAATGAAATCCATGCCCGGGTGTGACCATGGACGCTCCCCATTGGGAATGGGTTGCAGAAGGCCAAATTGAAGATCCCGAGGAGATTTATTCTGGGCTCAGACAGAACATGCCGCTACATATGAGGCAATTTCGGAACGGAGAGATGGCCACCAGAATAGACGAGAAACGACCCAGGACAACTGGTTCCTCCCCGGATAACCGGCAGTCTTGGAATTATGGTAGGTGCGCAGCAGGCGGCTGCGCAATCCCTCAGGTACAAAACATCTACCAGCCGGTCTCTCAGAGGGAGCATCAGTTTGAGCCGCCAAAATCTGCTCCCCAAGGGGAGAAGTCAGGCTGGTACGAATGGTAGCCAGGATCTGATCCGGAGGTATGACCGAGGTCGGCTCAGAGTCCTCCCTGGACAGCTCAGAGTATTGCTGCGACAAGGCATCAGCCCTGACATTCTTGGAGCCAGGCAAATAGGAGACCACATAGTTAAAATGCAACAAGAACAGAGCCCATCTGGCTTGTCGGGGCGTCAACCTCTTAGCCTCCGAGAGATACGTCAGGTTCTTGTGGTCAGTGGGAATGAGAACAAGAGCCGCAGAACCTTCGAGCAGGTGCCTCCATTCCTTGAGAGCCTGAATAATGGCCAACAACTCCCTGTCTCCAATCTGGTAGTTGCATTCTGCGGAGGAAAGCTTCCTGGAGTAGAAGCCACAGGGAAGTAGGGGTCCATCGGGCGACCGATGCAGAGACAGAAGGGGGCTTACTCCCGTCTCAGATGCATCAACCTCGAGGACAAAGGGCAACCCAGGATTGGGATGAGACAGTATCGGAGCTGAAGTGAAGGCGGATTTCAGAGCTTCGAAAGCTAAGATGGACTCGGATGACCCCTTGTGGGGATTACTGCTCTTCTTGGTCAGATCTGAGAGAGGCTTGGCCAGCGTGGAGAAGTTCCTGATAAACTTCCGATAATAGCTGATGAATCCCAAAAAGCGCTGAATGGACCGAAGACCACTGGGATGAGGCCACTGCAGAACCCCTGAAACCTTCTGGGGGGCCATGGAGAATCCCACAGCGGAAATGATGTAGTCCAAAAAGGCTACCTGGGATTGGTGAAATTCACACTTCTCGAGGTTACAGAAAAACTCGTTCTCACGTAACCGATGCAGCACCCGCTTGACATCCTGGATATGAGACTCCATAGACGCAGAGTAAAACAGGATGTCGCCCAAGTAAACCACCACGCACTGCTGCAACAAGTCACGAAATACATCATTAATGAACTCCTGAAAGACCGTGGGTGCGTTACACAACCCGAAGGGCATAACCAGGGATTCATAGTGGCCGGTTCTGGTGTTGAACGTGGTCTTCCACTCGTCACCCTCCTTGATCCGTACGAGGTTGTACGCAGCCCTAAGATCGAATTTAGTAAAGACCGTTGCTCCCTTGAGGCGGTCGAACAACTCCGTAATCAACGGAATTGGGTAAGCATTCTTAATCGTGATTCGATTGAGACCCCTAAAATCAATGCAAGGCCTCAATTCACCGCCATTCTTTTTCACGAAGAAAAAGCCAGCTCCTGCTGGGGAAGTAGACTTGCGAATGTGTCCCCGGGAAAGCGCATCCGCAACGTACTCCTCCATGGCCTGATTCTCCGCAAACGAAAGAGGATACACCCTGCCACGAGGAGCAGTGGGACCGGGTTGCAAGGCTATGGCACAATCGTATGGATGATGAGGAGGCAGAGCACCGGCGTGCACCTTGTCAAACATGTCCAGGTACTCCCCATAGTCAGTGGGCAACACAGTGTCCGAGGAGGCACACAACACCTTAACAGGTAAACGGATGCAACCGGCCCCACACTGTGGAGACCACGAGAGAATCTCAGCCGACCACCAATTAAAGGTCGGATTGTGCTTCTGAAGCCAGGGATATCCCAAAACCACGGAGTAGTGCAGAGAAGAAATTACCTGGAAACAGGCCAACTCCCTGTGAACAGCCCTAATAGCTACTTCAACCAGCAGGGTCTCGTGGGTAACCTGCGGCGGTTGTAGGGGCCTGCCATCTATCGCCTCAAGAACCAGTGGAGTAACTCAAGCCTGCAGAGGAATGGAGTACTGAGCAGCAAACGAACTGTCCATAAACAACCCACCAGCACCAGAGTCTACCAACGCCTGGGCCGTCACCAAGCCTTCCGCCCAAGAGAGGACAGCAGTGATTAGAGGTTTATCTTTGCGGGACACCGGGGACGAGGAAACTCCACCCAAGATCTTCCCCCGACAGGATCTCAGGTGCGAGCGCTTCCCGGACGGACCGGACAGGACTGCCGAAAATGCCCACCGAGACCACAGTACAGGCAGCGACCCTCCCGACGCCGAGAGGCCCGCTCCCTATCAGAAAGGCAAGCAAACTCCAGCTGCATGGGCTCACCACCAGACAAGCCATCCCCAGGAGGTGTAGGAGGAGAGGGGGGAACAGGTGGGACAGAAAACATAGGCGTCAATCGGTTAGAAGGCCTCCGCAGACGCTCCTTAAGTGAAGGCCTCTCCCTGAGCCTGGTGTCAATCAGGATTAGGAAGAAAATGAGTGCTTCGAGCTCCACAGGCAGTTCTTTGGCTGCAATCTCGTCCTTCAACGCATCTTTGAGACCATGAGAGAACGCAGCCACCAGAGCCTCACTGTTCCAACCCACCTCTGCCGCCAGTTTACGAAATTCTATGGCATACTCGGCAATGGTTCATGAACCCTGATGCATGGACATGAGCAGCTTAGCAGCAGAGGCGGAGCGAGCAGGCACATCAAATACCGTATGGAAGAAGGCAACAAAACTGGCAAACTCGTGAATCACAGGGTTATCGTTCTCCCATAAGGGATTTGCCCAGGCCAAGGCCTTGTCCGAGAGCAGATTAGGAAGCCCACCTTTGACCTCTCAGTAGGAAAAGCGTGGGGTATCAATTCAAAATATATGCCCACTTGGTTAAGGAAACCCAGACACTGACTCGGTTCACCCCCAAAGCGCTGTGGAAGGGGGGCTGAACCAGTCATACCTCTGGGCACCGCAGGTGTGGCAGCAGATGTGGAGGTAGGCGCAACAACCGGAGCGACCACAGGAGTGACAACTGGCCTAATAGCACCAGGAGTAAGGTGCGCTGTGCGTGCAAGCAGCATCTGCAACACCTGAGCAACCGAACTGATCCAACAAGAGATCCTGATGATCAAGTCTGTCAACCAACATAGGGAGCGAGGGCGTACCTGCACCGTCAGGATTCATGGCATTCGTGTAGTGTCAGGGAGCGAGGAGCCAGACAAACAAGGAGGTGCAATTAAAGGTAGGTTTATTAATATAAAAATAAGACAAGAGTCTATGCAAGTCCAACAGCGGAAATCGTAGCCAAAGCCGGGGTCAAGAGCCAGGAAGAATCGTCGCCAGAGCCGGGATCAGGAGCCAGGAAGAATCATCGCCAGAGCCGAGATCAGGAGCCAGGAAGAATGGTCGCCAGAGCCGGAGTCAGAAGCCAGGAGGAGTCTTATGTGATAAGCCGCCACCTCCTGGGGGAGGAGCCGCAGAGGGCTGAAAGCATAAAGGATCCCACAATGCTTTGCAGACACCTAAGATGGATTGCAGCACATGGAGCAGCACAAGGTCTGAGAAAAGGTAGGACCTTGACAACGAGCTCACCGTACACTCACTGTGGCATCTCTTAATGCAAGAGGCCTAAATATTCCTGAAAAACGTTCACAACTCTTGACCTACATGAAAAGTCTGCGTGCTGACGTGCTTTTTATTCAAGAAACTCATTTTCGTGCTGATCACATCCCTAAGTTTGCTAACGCCAACTATCCAACAGCATACCATTCAGTTAACACAGAGGTAAAAGCAAAACTGGTTTCCACTCTGATCTCCAAAACTCTCCCACTCATGATTACCGAATCTCTCGAGGATCCAGAGGAAGGTTCCTCTTCCTTAAACTCACCCTACACAATAAACCGCTCACTTTAGCAAACATATATAGTCCCAATACAGCTCAAGTGAGCTTCTTTCGTAAAATATCCAAAACTCTAGCAGCTTTCCAATCGGGTCTAGTGATATTTGGAGGCTCTTCCTTACAACCTTACCAAGAGCTTAAACAGATTAAAATTGAATTGAACGACCTTCTCATACATGATACTTGGCGTACCTTACATCCCACGGATAAAGACTACACATTTTTCTCAGCACCACACAAACGCCATTCCAGAATTGACTACCTCTTTCTTTCGCAAAAAGACCTACACAACTTGAAATCTGCCTTCATTGAACCAATGATTCTCTCTGACCACCACCAGGTTACGATGACTATACAACTTCCCGATGCCCCTCCTACATCTAAAACATGGAGATTAGAATCCTTTTTCCTCCCCGATTCATCCGTTATTACTCAAATGCGTGAATCTCTAATCAATTACTTTAAGGAAACTCGCCCCCGGACATGACTCCCCTCCCTCAATGGGAAGCACACAAATGTGTGATTCATGGACTTGTGCTTTCCATATCGGCCTCTCGGAAATGTATGGCTCAAGCGTCGTTTACCTCCATACTCCAAAAAGTACGAACATTGGAATGCTTGCATAAGCGCTCCAAGGCAGTTGATTCTCTGCACGAACTTGACCAGGTCCAAAAACTACTGTGAGACATTGTGGAAAAGAAAACAAAATGGAAGTACATTTTAGCGCAAAAACTCTTCTATGAACACGGCAATAAGTGCGGCCGGTTTTTAGCCTGGGCCCTGCAAACTAAAAAAGCTTCTCGTACCATCTCTCAACTCCACTCTAAACACGGTCACGCACTCACGGATATCGCAACCAAATTTGAAAAATATTATACCTCCGTGTACAATCTACCATTATCACCCAAACCACCAGGGAACGCTAGACACCGTAAAGTTATTATCCAGTCCTTTCTTGCTCAATTCCTCCCTAAAACCCATTCCTCAGTCACAAGCCAAAGAATTAGATGGTGTTCTGACGCTGGAAGAATTGCAACAGGCCATTGCACAATTAAAACCAGGCAAAAGCCCAGAACCTGATGGACTTATTACCACATACTACAAATCTTTCATTGACGTCCTTGCACACCCATTCCTAAAAGCTTTCAATTTACTAGACACCCCAGGACAGCCCATACACCATCTCTCTGAAGCCCATATCACACTAAATCCTAAAGAAAATAAAGACCAGACATTGCCAGTAAACTATCGCCCGATATCCCTATTGAACATCGATCTAAAGATTTTCGCCAAGATATTGGCCAATCGCTTACTACATATCATAGATCCTATTGTTTCAACTGATTAGGTGGGGTTCGTCCCCCGTAGAGAGGCTAGAGACAATACGATCAGGGCAATCAACATACACTATTGGTTAACACAAAAGAAACAAACTGGTTTCTTCCTTTCTTTAGACGCTGAGAAGGCCTTTGACAGATTGGCATGGGACTACATGGAAGCAGTTCTGGTTGGTCTTGGGATACCTCCTCATCTTCTGAACTTTATCATGTCGCTATATACCGCCCCGACTGCTAAAGTGAAAGTCAATGGCCTTCTGTTGGAAGCCTTCGCCATAAGTAATGGAACTAGACAGGGCTGCCCGCTATCCCCCCTCCTATTTATTCTTACTTTGGAACCCTTCTTGAATTGCATTAGACGGAATGACAATATTCAAGGAATTTCTATAAATGGCAAAACACACAAAGTAGCAGCCTTTGCTGATGACATCCTACTCTTCTTGACACATCCACACATTACACTACCTAATCTCCTACAAGATTTCAACCTGTTCCAGTATCTGGTCAATTTTAAAATAAACTTCACTAAATCCCAAGCACTCAATATTTCCCTATCTCAGGATGCGATTCGACAAGCGATATTGAATTTTCCTTTTACGTGGCAATCAGATGCCATCACCTATTTAGGAATCCAATTGCCAACCCATCTCACAGAACAATATGCCAAAAACTTTCTACCCATCCTGCGTAACATTACCAAAGATCTGCAAGCATGGGATAAACCGTTTTTCTCTTGGTTTGGTAGAGCAGCTATAATTAAGATGAATGTGCTTCCAAGACTTTTGTATCTACTGCAAACCATTCCAATCAAATTGCCCAACTCCTTCTTTAAGTCATACAAAACATTATGTACTTCGTATCTATGGAGTAATAAATGCCCTAGAATTAGTTTTGACCAACTAACAATGCCCACAACGTGTGGAGGTATAGGGTTACCTGACATCTCCCGCTATTACAAAGCTTGTCAAATGGCAAGAATAGTTGATTGGTCCACGAACTATGCTTGTAAGGCCTGGGTTGAATTGGAAGCTGCTTTTTTGAAGACCCCGCTCGCCACCTCCCCTTGGCAGTTAAGTTCCAACATTCCATCTGAATTCACGGAACACATTTTCATAGTCCTGTTACCACCAGATCAGTAAGCATACAGAGTTCTCATCCACCCCTGGTCCACTCACTCCTATCAGATTGAACCCAGACTTCTCCCCTGGTATGTCGCATGCCTTTCTTGAGGGATCTGGCCTCACAGATGGCGTAAGTCTGCATCACCTCTTCAAAGATGGCTCTCTCTTATCCAGAGACCACCTTTTGAATAAATGACCTACCCGGACCTTAACACTGTGGATGTACAGACAACTCCATCACTTTATCCTCAGCTCACTCCATCTAAAGGAATATACTAGACATCTTACCCCCTTTGAGAAACTTTGCTCAGTGGACTCTCCCCAGAAACATGTTATATCCCTGCTTTATACATGTCTCGAACACACCAGTGACCTCTCAACTAGGAAAGCTTGCAAGGCCTGGAGCGCTGACCTACAAATCCAACTCTCACCTGAAGATTGGGGCCACATATATGAACACATACACAAAGGGTCTATATGTGTATCCACACAAGAAAATAACTTTAAAATATACTCTAGATAGTATAGGGTTCCATCACTGCTCCACCGTTTCGACTCCAACATTTCTGATTTGTGTTGGAGATGCCATCAAACTACGGGTACACTCCTGCATATTTGGGGGAAATGCCCATTGTTACAACCTTTCTTGGGGGAAGTTCAATCTATAATCACACAAGCTACTACGTATGCCCTAGACCTCTCTCCCGCACAATTTTTGCTTCATCATACCACACTCCCATTTCGGACTTACCACAAGTCACTCGCTATGCACATGGTGAATGCTGCAAAGCAATGTATCCCAGTACACTGGCGCTCAACACATGTTCCCACTGTACGAGAATGGTTTGCCAGGATCGACAAAACTGAGGAAATGGAGGAACTGATCTCTATAGCTAAAGAACATCCAGAGAGATTTAGGAAAACATGGGCATGCTGGAATCATTTCAAATTCACCTCTACCTATCGCCTAATAGTAATTGATCAATCTACAATCCCGGATTAAATGTCCGAACACAATGCTGTATCGAGGGAATACCCAGTTCACTGGGGACTCTTTTATCACACGTAAGGTTGGGCTGTAGAACTATATCATGATCTGCCTTACGGGGTTTCTGATCCTCGTGTTACCCCACTGCCTGACCGTGCATATACCATATTTTAAGCTTTAATATTACCTTTCTGGCTAGGCTAATACTTGGGTAGGTGATCTATTTTAACTTGTCATTACCTATACACGATACGGTCACTCAACCCATTACTCCCCCCCCCCCCCCCTTCCTATATATTTAAAAAAAAAGTTTTTTTTTTTCTCTACTCTTCTGTCCCCAGACCCCACCTACCTTCTCATTCTATATCTCTTTTGCTTACTGCTCTTCTTTCCGACCTCTTTCTTTTTTCACATCTGTCATACCACTCTCTCAGTCATTCTTCACCAACCAAATAGAGCATTCACATTTACACAGATATGATTAACTTCAATGATATTACACACATGAGCTATAAATACGTAAACCATGACTTTCACAACATCTATTGCCTTCCATGCTCTAATCTTC
This sequence comes from Staurois parvus, assembly GCF_062004578.1. Classification (NCBI taxonomy): domain Eukaryota; kingdom Metazoa; phylum Chordata; class Amphibia; order Anura; family Ranidae; genus Staurois; species Staurois parvus. The sequence goes on along the minus strand of NW_028318666.1, from coordinate 355,641 downwards.
ATATCACCTCATCATTTAAAATGGCAGAGACTCAGGACGTGACAACATACACCTACATTGTTGTACCCACTCTACGTATCCAATGGTTTGCAGTATCTGCTTGATGTACTGATTTTCCCTACATTGCTTCGTATTACAGTTTACAATAAGCCCCGTCTGCGAAACGGGAGGCTATATGTCATGTCCTTGTTTTGACTGTGCTTTATAGTTGTTTATGCTCTATATGCTATCTTGTCTATTCTTATATTAATAAAGTGTTTTTGGAACAAAAAAAAATATGAGAATAGTTACTTATCTACATGGGGATTATGAATGGATTATTGTGGACACATATGCCAAGAACCATAGTTGACCTAATCCTAAAATGGTTATGGGTTTAATTATTTTTAGACATGGTGATTATGGGTGGAAAATCATGCCTAGGATCATATCTGACTTGTTTCTGATAAGAATATGAGAATAGCTATTTTTCTACATGGGGATTATGGGTGGAATATTGTGCATGCACATGCCAAGTAATATATTTGACCTTTTTCTAATAAGAATATGGGAATAGTTATTTTTCTGCAAAGGGATTATGGGTGGATAATTGTGGATACACATGCCAAGGACCATATTTGACATATTTCTGAAATGATAATGGGTATTGTTATTTCTATACATGGGGCTTATGGGTGGAATATAATAGTTAAAGATGCCTAGGAACACATTTGACCCCTTTCTGAATAAAATATCAGAATAGTTATTTATCTACATGGAGATTATGAGTATATTATTGTGGATACACATGCCCAGGACCATATTTCAAAAATGATTATGGGTATAGTTATTTTTTTACATGGAGATTATGGGTGGAATATTATGATTAAACATTCCTTGGAACACATTTGACCTGTTTCTGTCAAGAATATAATAAGAGTTATTTTTCTACATGGGGATTATGGGTGGAATATCATGCTTAAACATGCCTAGCAACACATTTGACTTGTTTCTGATAAGAATATGAGAATAGTTATTTTTCTACATGGGGATTATGGGTGCATTATTGTGGATACATATGCCAAGGACTATATTTGACTTATTTCTGATGAGAACATGCATATAATTGTTTTTTCACATTGGGATAATAAGTGAAATATCATGTTTAAACATTCCACATAATAGAGTTTACCTTTTTAGATAAGAATATGGTCAAAATTACTTGTATTTATGGGGATTATGGGGGCAATATCATGGATACACATCCAGCATAAAATATGTAACCTATTTCTTATAGGAATATGGGAATTATTATTATATTATTGTTATTGTTATTAGAATTATTGTTATTATTATTATTATTATTATTATTATTATTATAAGGGTTTTATATTGTGCCAACAGTTTGCACAGTATTTTACAACATGAGGGCAGACAGTACAGTTAGAAATACAATTCAACACAGGAGGAATCAGAGGGCCCTGCACATTAGAGCTTACAATCTAAAAGGGACAGACAGGTGATACAAAAGGTAATAATTGAGGGGGATGAGCTGATGCATAAAATAAATGTACAGTTATTAGGTGGTTATTAAGTGGAATATAAATATTTTTTTTTGTGGGGATTATGGGTAGAGTATCATGGTTACAAATCCCACGTAATATACAGTCATGAAAACAATTTTGTCACCCTTGCATTTCTGTCAGATCATGCACCACTTCGCCCAGAAAATCATTGCAATGACAAATGTTTCGGAATTCTCATGTTTATTTATTTTGTTTATAGTGGTATGACACAAAAAAGTGGAGAAACAAAAAGCCAAATCTGGCACATTCCACACAAAACCCCTAAAATGGACTGGACAAAATTATTGGCATCTTCTCAAAATTGTAAGAAATAATTGCGCTCCAATTTTTTAATGCTTCTGTAATTTGTAATTAAACTCACATGTACCAATTAACAGGTACTGACAATATAGCAATCTCACCGACAATCAGTTAAAATGGTGTCTGAGGGTTTGAGAACAAAAATTGTGGAAAAGAATGGACAATCTCAAGGTTGCTAGTCCATCTCCAGAGATTTTAATGATCCTTTGTGCACAATATTGTCAAGAAGTTTACAGCCCATGGCATTGTAGCTAATCTCCCTTGAAATGGATAAAAGGGAAAAATTGATCACAGATTGAAGATTGAACAAAGGTTTGTTCGAATGGTGGCTAAAGAACCTCAATCAACTTCCAGACATATTCATATGTTGCCATCTGAATGAAAAGGAACTCTATGGTAGGAGACCCAGGAGGACCCCACTGCTGTCACAGAAACTTAAGAAAGCCAGACTGGAGTTTGCAAAAACTTACCCAAGGAAGCCAAAGCCTTTTTGGGAAAATGTGCTGTGGAGAGACAATTCAAAATTACAGCTTTTTGGTAAAGTCCATCATTCTACTGTTTTCAGAAAAAGCAATGAGGCCTTTAACTATTTGGTAACTCTGTTATAGCTGAATGACAGCTACAGTGCAGTTACCCAGTTCTTGGAGGGCATCACATGACGTCCTCTCGGAATGCGCCCTCCTGCTCGCCCCCCTACGGACACAGCTGATCACGTGATGTGGTATAAGGCCAATCACAGCAGCCTTTTACCATGTGATTAGCTGTGTCCAATGACATAGCAGATCACCAGGTAAATGCAATTGCTGGTTATCGGCTGCACTTTCCTCAAACTGAAAGTACTGCCGATAATCGTCAATTGTCAAAGAACAGATTGACACTGATGATCAGTGCCCAGTAGTGTCACCCATCAGTGCCACCCACCTATGTCCATTAGTGCCACCCACCTGTGCCCATCAGTGCTCTGCAGTGCCATACACCTGTGCCCATCAATGCCACCCACCTGTGCCTATCAGTGCCACCCACTTGTGCCCATCAGTGCCACCCACCTGTGCCAAGCAGTTCCCCCATCAGTGCCACCCATCAGTGTTGCCCAGCAGTGCTGCCCAGCAGTGTCCACAGTACCATCAGTCAGTGTCCCCAATCAGTGCTGCCCATCAGTGCTGCCTATCAGTGCCCATCAGTGCTGCCTATCAGTGCAGCAGCATCATTGACACCTCATCACTGCCAGCTCATCAGTGCTGCCTATTAGTGCCACCTATCAGTGCCCATCAGTGCTGCCTATCCATGCCACATCAGTGCTCATCTGTGCTGCCTATCAGGGCAGCTTCATCAACACATATCAGTGAAGGAGAAAAATTACCTGTTTACAAAATTTTATAATAGAAACAAAGAAAAACTTTTTTTTAAAATGTTTTGCTTTTTTTTGTTTATAGCGCAAAAAATAAAACAGCCAGTGGCAATTAAATACCACCAAAATAAATCTCTATTTGTTTAAAAAAAATGATAAAAATAGCATACGGGTACAGTGTCGCAAGACCGCACAGTTGTCATTCAAAGTGTCACAGCACTGAAAGCTAAAAATTGGCCTGGGCAGGAAGGGGGTACAAGTGCCTGGTAGGCAAGTGGTTTAAAGAAAAGAATCCAGTCCCTCCAGTCACACATGGTGGGGGGGTCACTGATGTTTTAGGATTGCTTTGCTGCTTCAGGCATTGGATGTCTTGACCGTGTGCATGGCATTATGACATCTGAAGACTTCTAAAGAATTCTGGGGTGCAATGTAGAGCCCAGTGCCAGAACATTGGGTCTCCATCAGAGGTCATGAGTCTTACTGCAGGACAATGACCCAAAGCACAAAAAGCACCAAGAAATGGTTTCAAGCAAAGCATTGGAGAATACTGAACTGGACAGCAATGAGTCCAGATCTCAATCCCATAGAGCACCTGTGGAGAGATCTGATAACAGCAGTTGGGAAAAGGAACTGTTCCAATCTGAGAGATTTGGAGCAGTTGGCGAAAGAAGAGGGGTCTAAAATTCCAGTAATCCAAAGAATGTATTCTGCTTTATGTCTTTAGTAATACAAATCCCAGTAAGACAAGGTTCCCACTAGTCTGTACTGTGTGCTCCAGTTGTGGGTGAGGGAATCGCATTGATTCCTGCACATGTAACCACAGCAGCCGAATCATGCTGCTCTTGTGAGAAAGCTGCATGGTCAAAAAGACCATGCGGTATCCCTGCAGCCACTTTTAAAAAGGTGCAAGCACCTTTTTTCTGCAGTTAAGGAGGCAGAAATAGGTTGCCGTGCTGAGCAAATGTGGGCTGCACGGCCTGCACTAGTGTGAACCAAGCCTCATTGTATATTACATAGTTACATAGTTAGTCTGCCTGAAAAAAGACCAACGTCCATCCAGTTCAAAGAAAAAAAAACAGTTATAATCTTATACCCACATTTGATCCAGAAGAAGGCAAAAAACAACAGCAAATCATGATCTAATTTGCTCCTGCAGGGGAAAAAATCCTTCTTGATCCCCCGAGAGGCAATCAGATATTCCCTGGATCAACTTTACCTATAAATGTTATATCCAGTTATATTCTGTGTATCCAAGAAACAGTCCAGGACCTTTTTAAAGCAATCCACTGAGCTGGCCAAAACCAGCTCTTGAGGGAGTCTATTCTGCATTTTCACAGCTCTTACTGTGAAGAAACCTTTCCATGTTTGGAGATTACATTTATTTTCCTCCAGACATAAAGAGCGCCCCCTTGTCCTCTGTGAAGACCTCAGGGTGCATAGCTCTACACCGAGTTCAATATATGAACCACTGATGTATTTATACATGTTGATCATAGTTAGGTGGGTGGTTCAAGAGTCCTTAAAAGAGATGGGGACTAGTTGCACCCGCAGTCCATCATTGGGGGTGTGCTCACCTCCTAAAGACCCCAAGATGGACTGGAACCCTCCCAGCTGAGTCACCTATTGGTCGTTGCCTTGGATAGCAAGGCGGAAGGTGAAGATCCGTGTGTGGGCTTTGACTTCACCTTAGTCTGACCTCTATTAAAGGCAATTAGAGAGGCCTTGAAGTAGGAAGAACCTGTGGAGTCCCCTCATAAGCAAAGAAACATTTTTAAGCATCTCAAAAAAGAGCACCCAAACTTTCCATTCATGTAGGAACTTGGGGAGATTATTACTGACAAGTGGAGTAATGTTGATAAGAATACCACCTTACTAAATAAGTTGGCAAAACTCTATCCTTTCAAGGCAAAGGATGTCAAACACTTAGAGTCGGCCACTCTGATGGATCCAGCCTTAACGAGGTTAGCTAAACATGTTACTCTCCCTCTCGAGGAAGCAGTGTCCTTTAACCGCCTTCTGCCTGCCATATTGTAAAATGATGGATGAAAGGCGGTTCTCTCGTTCTGGGAGGATATCATATGACATCCTCCCATTCTAACCGCGCATGTGCGGCTCCAGGAGCGCACAGCGTGGCGATTGGCGGTGCGCTGTGTCCCTCGGACACAGCGGATCACTGTTCAACGGAAAGAGCTAAAGCTGTAGGCTCTGTCATGTGATCAGCTGTGTACAATCACAGCTGATCGCATGTAAATAAGGAAATGCCTGCTATCGGCACTTCTCTCCTCACAAGCTGTCACGCTGACAGAGGAGAGGAGAGCCGGTAATCAGCATGCCTCAGAGGGGACATGTGCCCTGATGATCAGTGTAGCCCCAGCAGTGCCACTTGTCAGTGTCCATCAGTGCCAGCTGTCAGTGCTCATCCATGCCACCTGCAGTGCCCATCAGTGCCCTATCAATGCCACATATCAGTGCCTACCAGTGCACATCAATGCCACATATCAGTGCCCATCTGAGCTGCCTTTTAGTGCCACCCATCAGTGCCAGTCAGTGACACCTATCAATGCCAGTCAGTGCCACCTTTCAGTGCTGCCAATCAGGGCCACCTATCAGTGCCAGTCAGTGCCGCCAATCATTGCCAGTCAGTGTCGCCTATCAGTGTGCATCAGTGCTGCCTATCAGTGCCAGTCAGTGCCACCTAACAGTGCCAGTCAGTTCTGCCTATCAGTGCCACCTTTCAGTGTAGCCTATCAATGCCATACATGAGTGCTGCCTTTCAGTGCCCATCAGTGATACCTGTCAATGCCCATCAGTGCCACCTACCAGTGCCTCCTCATCAGTGCCCATCAGTGCCACCTATCAGTGTCCATCGGTGCAGCCTATCAGTGTCCATCAGTGCAGCCTTATTAGTGCACATCAGTGAAGGAGAAAAATCACTTATTTACAAAATTTTATAACAAAAACTAAGAAAAACTTTTTTTTTCAAAATTTTCAGTGGTTTTTGGCTTGTTTAAGAAAAAATAAAAACAGAGAGGTGACTAAATACCACCAAAATAAAGCTCCATCTATCACAAAAAAATGATACAAATTTCATTTGGGTACAGTGTTGCATGACCACGCAATTGTCATTCAAAGTACAACAAGGCTGAAAGCTGGAAATTGGCCTGGATAGGAAGGGGGTGACAGTGTCCTGTAGGATAGTGGTTAAGGACAACCTGGAGAGGAGAATCGATTCTGATCTGAAGCAGATCTACACAATGGCAGATATGGCCAGCAAGCCAATATATGCCCTCACAGCCATATCCAAAGTGTGAATGGAGGAGGTGGATATAGTTTTGAGAAGCGTTTCAGAAGAGGTGGCCAGGAATTCAGCCATTCAGGAACTGAGGTTGGCATCGACTTTCCTGGGGAAAGTCTTGATCGACATAATCTGCCTGTTGGCTCAGTTTATGCTCTCCTCAGTTATGGTCAAGTGTATGATTTGGCTTCAGCCCTGGCTGGCCGATTTGGCCTCTAAGCAGATGTGGTTATGTGGAAGCAATTTGGCAGTTGCACAACCTTCGTATCGATTCTGTCTGACAGCCAACAGTCAGAGTTACATTTCTGGTGCAGTATGTGCTGCCACCGCCATGTGGCGTACATTGGTGGCAGTAAAAGGGTTAAAGACATTGTAGACTTTGAAATATTTTAATTGCTTTAACTAGGTATTAGTGTAATCTGACCCTCTTTAACTCTTGATGTATCATATGTTATGCCTCTCAAACCCTCTAAAATTCCTTGTCAGTGGTGGAAGAGGGGAAAATGGAGGGCAAAGAAGGAAGGCTGCTGACCAGTATTATCCTGAATTAACCCTATGAACCCTCTGCACACTACTATAGACTCTTACATATTACAATCAAACTTTTGAGAAAAAAAAAAACACAGGGATTCTTGGTTCTCATATTGCAATACATGCTCAAACTGGCCAAACACATCAAAGTAATTCCTCTCTGGTGAATCCCTACTCTACTTTTTTCTCAGATTATAGATGCAGGAATTTAACCACACCCCTCCCCAAAAACCACATAAAATGGTGGGTGTGGCCAAATTGCAGTAGGAGGGTCTTAAAGGGGCATTAAATACCAGAAGTGAATTGTATAGAGAGGACAGAGTTTAGGAGTGCATTATATACAGAGTTCAGGAGTGCGCTACATACAGGGTGCAGAGTTCAGGAGTGTGCTACATACAGAGTGCAGAGTTCAGGAGTGTGCTACATACATGGTGCAGAGTTCAGGAGTGTGCTACATACAGGGTGCAGAGTTCAGGAGTGTGCTACATACAGGGTACAGAGTTCAGGAGTGTGCTACATACAGAGTGCAGAGTTCAGGAGTGTGCTACATACATGGTGCAGAGTTCAGGAGTGTGCTACATACAGGGTGCAGAGTTCAGGAGTGTGCTACATACAGAGTGCAGAGTTCAGGAGTGTGCTACATACAGGGTACAGAGTTCAGGAGTGTGCTACATACAGAGTGCAGAGTTCAGGAGTGTGCTACATACAGGGTGCAGAGTTCAGGAGTGTGCTACATACAGGGTACAGAGTTCAGGAGTGTGCTACATACAGGGTGCAGAGTTCAGGAGTGTGCTACATACAGGGTGCAGAGTTCAGGAGTGTGCTACATACAGGGTGCAGAGTTCAGGAGTGCTCTTCATAAATAGTGCCAAGTTCAGGAGTGCGCTACATACAGAGTGCAGAGTTCAGAAATGCACCACATACAGGGTGCAGAGTTCAGCAGTGCGCTTCATAAATAGTGCCACGTTCAGGAGTGTGCTACATACAGGGTGCAGAGTTCAGAAATGCACCACATACAGGGTGCAGAGTTCAGGAGTGTGATTCATACAGAGTGCAGAGTTCAGGAGTGTGCTACATACAGAGTGCAGAGTTCAGGAGTGTGCTACATACAGAGTGCAGAGTTCAGAAATGCACCACATACAGGGTGCAGAGTTCAGGAGTGTGCTTCATACAGAGTGCAGAGTTCAGAAATGCACTATGTACAGGGTGCAGAGTTCAGAAATGCACTACATACAGGGTGCAGAGGTCACAAATGTGCTTCATACAGGGTGCAGAGTTCAGAAATGCACTACGTACAGGGTGCAGAGTTCAGGAGTGTGATTCATACAGAGTGCAGTGTTTAGAAATGCACTACGCACAGAATGTAGGGTTCAGGGGTGCACTGGTTACAAATTGTAAAATGTAAATGACATGTCCTGAGTGACTTTTCATTCATAAACTGCTTGCTTAGTGTTGTGATCTGTGATTGGCCCGCAGCAATCACATTGTACTTGGCTACATGATTAGATGTATCCAATCACAAATCACAACCATACGCAAGCTGTTCATGAACAGAAAACGCATTCACGGCAGCTAAAATGATTATATACCATCATCACTGTATAAGCATTAACAGTGTAAAAAAATATCCCTGATCACCCCCCCCCCAGAGTACTACAGTGACACTATACTGTGCATTGTACACACTGATCAAAAAAAAAAGTAAAAAAAAAAAAAAAGTTTAGAAAATTGAATTAAAGAAAATCTGTAATTTTTTTTTTTACATACTGTCACTGCTCAGTGTCTATGGTCATTGACACACCAGTAATTTGATGGCGCCGTACTGTTCTGGTGACAATATGTGAAAAAAATATATTATTTAATTTCTTAATTTTCCCAAAAATGTTGCCAAAAAATTACAACTTCAAAACACTCGCCATGCCTCATACTAAATTCCTCAGACTATTTGACACACAGTTAACCCTTTGATTGCCCCTAGATGTTAACCCCTTCCCAGCCAGTGCCAGTAGTACAGTGACAGTGTAAAGTATTATTACTGATCACTATATTAGTGTCACCGATGATGTCAGTGTCAGTTAGTTAGTGTAGCTCTCAGCCAGCGTCAGCTAATGAAACATTATCTCAGTCCTACTATAAGTCTCTGATCACCGCCATTACCAGTATAGTGTCATAACTGCATAAACAGTTGGTAGACTCTATAACGTTTACACAAACCAATTAATATACACATTGTTTTTTGTTTGTTTTTTTACCAAAGACATGTAACAGAATATATTTGGCCTAAAGGTATGAAGAAATGTGATTTTTAAAATGTTTTTATTGGATGTTTTATGACAAAAAATAAAAAATTGTTTGGTCTTTTTTTCATGTATATAATAAAAAAAACAGTGGTGATCAAATACCACCAAAATAAAGCTCTATTTATGTGAAAAAAATATATACATTTCATTTGGGTACAGTGTTGCATAACTGTGCAATTGATAGTTAAAGTAGCGCAGTGCTGAATAGCAAAAAATAGCCTGGCCATGAAGGAGGTAAAATCTTCTGCAACAGTTGAAGAGAGTAACAGAGGCTGTGTTCCTGGAATGGAAGGACGGTAGAAGAACTGGGCAACTGAAAAGATTACAGTATCTTTTCCAGTGAATACCTTTTTGTTTTCTTTCTATAGTCCATACGGTGCATTCAAGGGAAGACTTATTGTAATAACACATCAGGGTTTGTAGATATTTATTGAATTCTTCAGATCCCCGAGAAACACAACGACTATCTGTCACATGTTTCTTCATCAGCTTACCAAGTGACACTTGGAGTAATTCCAGCTATTACTATCTGAAAAACAAGTTTTATCAATATAACCAAATGTACAGAATTGTGAGATATCATCGACATTCATCCAGATATGACTAAAATTCATCCGATTCTGATGACAGCTCCGTCCTTCTACTGAAAAAGATCCGTCATCCTCAGTTCCATTAGTTGATGTTTCTTTCATTGCTCGGTGCTCAGCCTGCAGGATGGAAGTCAGTCTACTTTTACCTCTCCTCCTTCTACATGGGGTCACCTTGTTCTGTGCAGTGAATGGAGACAACATGATGGAGGGTGAGTACCAAGCGGTGATAGATCTGTTCTGACTTCAATCATTTGGCTCATATGGCAGGTCAACAAAACTATCCAACAGCTTTGCAAAACGAGCACTCATGTAGACAATCCATTTACACCATTTCCAGACAGATAGACCACCACACTACACAGGGGTTGGTAAAATGGTTGGGCTGTCAGGTCACATCTAAAACTAAATCTTCCTGTATGTGACCAGCATGATTGATGAAGCCCACGAGAAGACATGAGAAGGTGGTGAGAAGATCAGATCTTCCTTAAAAGTGCAATTAATAATCATATCCAATCAGAATTTTTATATTTACTGGTCTATCTTCATTCCACATAAAATCTGGTTGCTCTGAGTTATAGAATTGATACATTACCAATCATTTTCCAGCAGCAGAAGTACTAATGAAGAAGGATCTTCTCAAAGCTTAGCAGGAACATTTCCAAAGGTGGTTGTACAAGGAGCGGGGAAGATTTAGGTGTGATTACATAATGGGTTTGATAATAATGGGGTTGATGTAATAAAAGTGTGTGTGTGTGTGTGTGTAGGGGGGGGGGGGTAAAATCTGCTGCAACTCTGCATAGAAACCAATCACCTTCCACTTTTTTGTCAAAGCTTACACCTGCCCTCCTGGGGTTCCCCCCCCCCCCCCCTCCTGACCAGGCCAGTTTTTACTATACGGCGCTGCATTACTTTAACTGACAATTGCGCAGTCATCCAATGCTTTACATAAATGAATTCATGTCCTTTTTTTTTCTTCACAAAGTTTTCTTTTGGTGGTATTTGATCACCTCTGCGTATTTTATTTGTTGCACTATAAACAAAAGAAGACCATCAATGAAAAATGACTTTTTGCTTTAAAACATATCCAATAAAAGAAATGTAAAAAAATCTAATTTCGTCATAAATTTAGGCCAAAATGTATTCTGCTACAATTCTTTGGTAAAAAATCCTGAAACGTGTAAATTAATTGGTTTGCATGAAATTTATAGCGTCTACAAATGGCGGTATATATTGGAATTTTTATTTATTTATTATACTAGTAATGACTAAGATCAGCAACTTATAGCGGGACTGCAGGGGGCATTCTGACAATGGGGGGGGGAACTGACTAACTGCCACTGACATCCCCAGTGACACCAATACAGTGATCAGTGCTAATAAAAAGCACTGACACTGTACTAATGGCACTGGGCAGGAAGGGGTTAACATCTGGGGCAATCATCAAAGGGTTAACAGAGTGCTGGGTGTGTTTTACTGTGTGCTGCTCTGGTGACAATATGTACAGTATGTGATTGACATCTCTAGCCGCCAGTAGCAGCGCTGGTAAGGTGGCGCATGGGTGAACCCCATATCTGGCAATGCAAATCACATATATGATTTTGCACAGCCCTGGCACCCTGTAGCAGTACTTCTTCTATAGGGTGGAGGGCAAGCGGTTAATTAAACAACTACTTTAAAAAAACCAGCATCTTCAGCGGACAGAGGTAGACGCAGTTTACAGTGAATCGCATTAGGGCAGGGCCAAACACGTGACGCTATTATGCGCGCTGGTGGAATCCAGTGATGCTCATCGTTGGTTATATGCTTGTGATTGTCTTCTTATTGTAAGTACATTACCATATTACAAGCCCTTGGTGTTACCATACGGCACTATGGTGGTCCTTTCATGTTTGAACTCCTCTGTGCTGAGCACACTTACACAGGATGTATCTAGATGTGAATATTTTGTGCTGTGGGACAGCGAGGCTCTTCATGATCTCTATGTGGGATCAATGTCTCCGGGAAGGAGTTCACCTTACATGTGGGTGGTGGGATTTCCTGGCTCCCTCTATTCCTGCAGCACTGAATGTTCTCCATCCTGCACTTTGAAGTGCGTCTTCTTTTCCTTTGGGATTTTCCATCTTGATCTTCAATTGGACTGTTCACCAGGATATTTATTCATCTGTGCAGACATTTTGCACATTTGGTTGCTTTATTCATCTTCAACTTTGTTTGCAATATTGAATAATGTATTTGTATTTATGCTTGTTCATTTAACTTTTGCCCATATGTACACATAGACACGTGTTTAATGTTTTTTCTATCTTGAGAGTGGAGTACTGGGTTATATCACATACATCTTTTATGTTTGAATGTTTTTGACATATTTCGACATCGAGCTTATTATTGTCCATGTCTGCATGAAAATACTTTCGACCTTTTTATGATGCATATTATAATCAAGAATTATAGCTACCTGTTCCTTCCTCTCTTCGTTCTCATTCTTTATCTTATCAACCAATAAGGATTCCCTTGATATATCTCCGACCTTCTTCCGTATATCCTCAACCTCTTCATATACATACCCTTTATCACAAAATCTATTTCGCACCATTTCTGCCTGTTTCATATAATCATCCTTACTAGTTCGTTAGACTCAGAAGGAACTGCACTTAAAGGTCAAAAGTATTTTCAAAAAACACTGGCCTCTGCTTAAAATGGATCCCGTTCTAAAGTGGTCTTTTAACCAAGATTTATTTACAGGAAGGCCCCAACACTTCGGACAAAACTAGTTAAAAATGTACTTGATCCACCAGTTAAGAACAAGTGGGTCACATTTTTGGACCATATTGGTTTTTATCCTTGTAGGAGGTGTTTCGCATGTAGAGAAACTAAGGGTAATCATGTGAGAAGGAACACCTTTGTAGCCAATATTAAAGGGGAGGAGTTTAAGATCAGAGATTTTATTTTGTGTAACACTGAGGGTGTTGTATATGGACACCAATGTAAGTGTGGTCTTCAGTACGTGGGCAGGACAAAAAGACCTTTATGGAAACAAATTCGGGAACATATACAGAATATCAAAAAAGGTTACCCGAAACATAATGTTTCTAAACACTTCCTGACCCACCATAATAAGGACCCCTCCTCCTTGAGGTTTTGGGGGATAGAAAAATATAATGGCCATTGGAGAGGAAGTCATAAAATTAGATCGCTCAGTAAGACCGAATCAAAGTGGATATTTCTGATGCAAACATTAGCACCTAAAGGTCTAAATATTGAGTTCGATCTGAATTGCTTTATCAGTGATTTCTGACACTGATAGTTCCTTATAAGTTCCATATACATTGGTGTATTCTGGGGTGTATAAAATGGAAGGTAATTTGTAATTTTTGTTATGACTATGTTTTACCTGGGTTTGTGTATGATATTTTTATCTATTAATTTGTAATCCTTGGTCATGTGTATGTACACATGGGATGTGATGCGATGGTTTTCGGTACGGGTACCTTTTTTAATTAGTTTATTATTTGTTTATTTATTTTACCTAGATATGTTATTTATTTTTTATTTATTTTTTATTGACCCCTGTCGGGGACTATTTTAATGTTTTTTGATACTCATTCAGTTTGCCACGGGTGGTTGATTGGACTCCGGTAATATGGCCGTAGGGGGCGTTTCGCTTTTTCGTTTAAATTAACGCCCCCACCGCCTATTTAAGGTTGAGCAGTCAGAAGGGGCGTTTACCCTGAAGAAGTCATGTGGATCATGATGCAACGCGTCAGCGCGCTCTGACAGCATTTCCAGGACGCGATTACGTAGTTTCCGGCATGGACGCCATTTTGGAGTTACCGTGGAGCTAGCAGATCTGCTGTGCAAGAATCGAACAGCATGAACAGCATCTAACCATGAGTATACCCATGATATGGGAAAAGGCGTTTTTATGTGTTTGACTAATGTGAGTGGGCTATTGGCTTTGCTATTTTTGTACCAATAAAGGCAGGTTTACACTATGGTATATACTTTTTGTTTTCATTAAATATCCTGCCACGACTATCCATGTTCCAAAATCCTTGAGTCTGGAGGAGGTCCAGGAGTGGTGAGGCTCGATTCCTTAGTGGTCTTATTGGTGAGGAGAGTCATCTGGAATATACGGGGGCTACCCACACAGTTTTTTTGGCTCTATGGGGTCCAAATAAGGAGGTTAGGAGTCAATCTGGCCATTTATGGATTGACCTATACACCATATGGCATCGTGATCACCCCATATGTTTTGCTGTGTGTTATGCGAGCACTATACTTGGAATTGATTTATATGGACTTTTCACACAGCATGAATTAGCTTATGAGCACCTGCACAATATATACTATTTTTTCCTCCTTGATATATTTTTCTTATGTATTCCTATCTATCACTGAATGATGTGTTATGCATGTCCTTTATTAACATCAGCGCTTCACTAAATTTGTATGTTTTACTGTTGCATCTACCTTGTGGTTAAGGCCAGTGTGAGCCAGTGTTTTTCTATGGATATATACTCTTCAAGGTTTTTTTTTTATTTTTTTATGTTTCTGAAAGTTGAGTACGGTGTTTTGGTACAACCTTATTTGTGATTGTATCTTTATATTTATTTAGGTTATTGCGTATATTGAATTCACATCATCAATTTTCTCTATAATAATATGGTTTAATATAGTTACAGTTGTGGCCAAAATTATTCAACCCCCAATGCTGTAAAGGGGTTTAGGGACTATAGTGTACATTTGGAATTGTATTCAGAATCAAATCCTACAAGGACGTTGTAACTACCCAAATGCAACTAAAATGACATCAATTGTTTATGTAATACAGTAGTAAATGGTTCTTATGTGGTTTCTTCATTGCCACAATTATTCAACCCCTTAAAGACTACCACTCTGAAGAACAGAGGTTCATACAGGTGCTTTCCATCAGGTATTGAAAACACCTGTGGATGTCACCGAGCAGCAATCAAGCATAATAAGCACCAATTAGGCAGCTTTAAAATGACTGTGATACTCAGCTCCTTCTAGACATTTACTGGTGTGGTTACAAACATGGTGAAGGCAAGAGAATGGTCCAGGAAGACAAGAGAAGAGGTGATTTCTCTTCACAGGAAGGGCAATGGCTATAAGAAGATTGCAAAGATGTTAAACATACCAAGAGACACCTTAGGAAGCATCATTCGCAAATTCAAGGCAAAGGGCACTGTTGAAACGCTACCTGGTCGTGGCAGAAAGAAGATGCTGACTTCGACTGCTGTGCGCTACCTGAAGCGTAGAGTGGAGAGAAGTCCCCGTGTGACTGCTGAGGAACTGAGAAAAGATTTGTCAGATGTGGGTACAGAAGTTTCAGCCCAGACAATAAGACGCACACTGCGTAATGAAGGCCTCCGTGCCAGAACTCCCAGGCGTACCCCCTTGCTGTCTCCAAAGAATAAGAAGAGTCGACTGCAGTATGCCAAAAGCCATGTGGACAAACCACAAAAGTTGTGGGATAGTGTTCTGTGGACTGATGAAACAAAATTAGAACTGTTTGGGCCCATGGATCAACGCTATGTTTGGAGGAGGAAGAACAAGGCCTATGATGAAAAGAACACCTTGCCTACTGTGAAGCATGGTGGAGGGTCAATCATGCTTTGGGGCTGTTTTGCTTCTGCAGGTACAGGGAAGCTTCAGCGTGTGCAAGGTACCATGAATTCTCTTCAGTACCAGGAGATATTGGATGGAAACGTGATGCAGTCCGTCACACACCTGAGGCTTGGGAGACGTTGGACCTTTCAACAGGACAATGATCCCAAGCATACCTCCAAGTCCACTAGAGCATGGTTGCAGAGGAAAGGCTGGAACATTTTGGAGTGGCCATCGCAGTCACCAGACTTAAATCCGATTGAGAACCTCTGGTGGGACTTAAAGAAAGCAGTTGCAGTGCGCAAGCCTAAGAATGTGACTGAACTGGAGGCCTTTGCCCATGAAGAATGGGCGAAGATACCCGTAGATCGCTGCAAGACACTTGTGTCAAGCTATGCTTCACGTTTAAAAGCTGTTATAACTGTAAAAGGATGCTGTACTAAGTACTAAGATTGAATGTCACTTGGGGGTTGAATAAAACTGATAATGCTGTGAGCACAGAAAAGACATTTGTGGTTATTTCATTATAACTGTTATGTTATATTTGTCTGACCTACAAGTGCCTCTTTAATGTAAATGTAAGCAAGATGACTGAATGATCAAAAGCAATGTCAAACTGGCCAAAACACTCAATTTCAGTGGGGGTTGAATAATTTTGGCCACAACTGTATATTGTATGCACAATTGCACTTTGGCATTTTTAAGAGACAGCGCGCCCTTTTCTTGAACTAGTTGTTTTACATCTACAGTAGTATCTACATTGTTTGGTGGATGCAGCTGACTTTATTTATTTTCTGTTTTTGCTACTGAAAGGAAAGGTCCCTGTAAAAGGCCCCTGTAAAATGATAATGTGTATCCTGCTGAATCTCTTATTTGTTTCTTCATTGTAGCAGTACGGGCGATATTGCCCTTGTGCACTCTTTTTTTGTTAATTTCCAGCTTCTGTGCTGCCATGTGCTATATATTACCTCCTTAACTGGGGCCTAGGCCCTTATGGACATGTTAGTTTTGCTTAAGTTGTTCTCACACCTCTTGCGGTTGATGGGCGACACTGGAGGTGGATATTCTGTTAAGGGTGTGACCCTGCTTATTGGGCTGGACCTGTAAGCGGTCTCGGACATATGACTATCCAGAGTTTTTCCCTGCCCCTGTGTCGCCCGTTGTCTGCAGTTTATATAACCTTAGTCACCATTTGATGGTTACTGGGTAGTGGAGTTCTGGTGGACCATTGTGTCCCCCCTCGAGCTGGTGTGTGGATTGGACTGTAGTCCTACCGCTGCCCAGCCTATGTGTGGGTTTATCCCCCACAACTGGTTGTTATGGTTTTTGTGCTGATCTTATTGCACCAACTGTATATTGCCTGTATACGAGATGGTTTAATGTGTTCTTCTTTCTTCCTTGTTTTTTTTCCTATTCCTGGTTTCTTGTTTTATGTACTTTGTCTTTTCACCTTATTTTTTTCAGGGCTCCTGGGGATCGTGAAGGAGGCTATCCTCTTATTTTTCGGCTGCCATGTCGTTAAATTGGTTTTCATTGAATGTTCAGGGTATGAACTCCCCCCAAAAGAGAGTGAAGATATTTAAGTTCTTGCGGGCTCGCCACATAGATATTGCCTGCCTACAAGAAACTCACTTTTCTGCTACTTCTAGCCTGAAGTATTTTGATGCCTGCTACCCTCAGGTTTTTAAGGCTAATGGCCCTACAAAACAAATGGGAGTCCTCATTGCTTTCAAAAGAAAACTCCATTTGTTTGTTTTATTACAGGGTTCAATTCAGGATGTAGATGTCACGCTTTTGACTTATTATCTTCCAAATGTTAATCCTGGGCCTTTCTTATCGCATGTCTGTTCCCTTCTGGCGGCTCACCAACGAGGCACTCTTCTGGTAGCAGAAGACTGGAATTTAGTCCTGAATCCTGCTCTTGATAAGTATCCCCCAGAGGACTCTACCCCCTCCCCTGCAGCCAAATCTTTTGCTCAGACCTTACGGACTCATGATTTGGTAGACTTATGGCATGACCTCCATCCTGGGGGGAAAGACTACACTTATTACTCGCATCCTCATCACTCGCACTCCAGAATTGACCATGCTTTAGTTTTATGAAAATATCTTCCTCTTGTGCGCTCTGTCTCTATTCTTACTGTGCCGTGGTTTGATCATGACCCCATTTTGGTGGTCTGTCAATCCCTTCTTTGCAAGCCTTCCTATTCTTCTTGGAGTATGAATGACTCCTTGCTGTCGTTGAAGGAAGTTCAGGCGCACCTTCTGCGCAAATCTGTGGAATATTTTCAGCTCAATTCAGGTTCTGACTCTTCATCAGTGACATTGTGGGAAGCGTACAAGGCAGTCCTTTGAGGTCACATTATCCGAGTAGCCTCAAGGCGTAAGCAGGAGAGGCAACATAAACAGCGTCAGCTTGAAACACAATTAGCTACTGTGTCATCTCAATTTAATCTCCGACTCCCTCCAACCGAAGGTTGTTGGACCAGATGCGCCTGGAATTGGATCTTTGCTTGACAGATGATGCCGAGCGCTCCTTACGCTGTACACGTCAGAAGTTGTACAGTAAAGCAAATAAACCAGATTCTATGCTAGCATGCAGGTTGTCTTTTGCGCACAATCCAAACCTGATCTCTTTGCGTACTCTACATAATGTCCTAACAAGCTCTTTGCGTACTTGACATAATGTAATCCTGCAAAGCTGTTAGAGGAGTTTCGGCACCGCCTTGCTAATCTTTACACAGACCCTACTCGGGCAGAACCCCATGCTATCTCTGGCTTTTTATCTCATCTGTCTTTGCCTAATCTGACTCAAGCTCAAAGAGATTTGATGGACCGTGATATCTAAGTATCAGAAGTCTTGCGCTGTATCACCGATCTGAAGACTAGCAAACGTCTAGGACCTGATGGCTACATGGCCTTGTAATATAAAAAACTGGCTGATGTTCTGGCCCCTCACCTCGCAGCCATGTTTAATGCAGTGAAAGGAGGTTCAACCTTCTTCCCTGATTCGCTGACTGCTAACGTTTTCATGATCCCAAAACCGGATTGGGACCATTCCTCTTGGATGAATTATAAACCAATCTCTCTTATCAACGTCAATATGAAAATCCTTACAAAAATTTAACTACCTGTTTGAACTCTTTCCTTTCTCGTCTGATCAAAAAAGACCAGGTGGGCTTTGTCCCCCATAGACAAGCTGGGGACACAATCAGACAAATGTTACAGTTACAACACCAGGCTCACACTCGCAAAATTGAAATGATGCTTTTATCCCTGGATGTTAATAAGGCCTTCGACACCTTATCCTGGCCTTACCTTATGTCGGTCCTTCACCATTTTGGCTTTGGTCCCTCATACCTGTGTTGGATTTCGGAGCTATATATGTGCCTCCAAACAAAACTCAAATATTATGGTTTTGAGTCCTCGACGTTTCTGATTGGTAGAGGAACTAGGCAGGGCTGCCTGTTTTCTCCCATATAATTTATCTTGGCTTTGGAGCCCCTGGCAGAGGCTACCCGTATGAATCGTGATATTGGGTCTGGATGTAGTCGGTTCCCAGCATAAGCTACCGTTGTTTGCGGACAACAAATTGCTGTCTGTTACTAATTCGGGGGTTACTCTGCCCAACTTACTGGTGGTTCTGGACCCCACGCTACTGGCAACTCTGAAACAATCATTTTCTTTTCAATGGCTGTTGGTCTTGTCAAACCTGGGGATTAAGATCTCCCCATCTTATGAAGGACTGTATCAGGTTAATTTCCCCTCTGTCTTTAAGGACCTGACAGAAATGCTGTCTTCCTGGGCTCATCTCCCGCTTTCATGGTTCGGAAGAATTAATACAATACGTATGACTTATCTTCCAAAATTATTATATGTGTTTCAGGTTTTACAGATTCCTGTCCTTTTGCATATCTTACGCATTTATCAACGGAAGCTTCTGTCTTTTATCTGGGGCTCCTCCCATCCTAGAATTAATAAACAAATTTTATTTGCCCGTAGGAATGAAGGTGGATTGTCGAATCTTTATGTATACTATCTATCGGCAAACATAGCCCCACTAGTCCATCTTCACGCATCTCGCACTATTGCCTTATGGGCCACAGTAGATCTGATGGACTCCCACCCGATGCCACTTTTTTCTTTGCTGTGGCTCCCCCCTGCTTACCGTCCTTCATCTCTTAGTCCAACATTAACACATACGCTTCGACTTTGGGACGCCATTTAATATTCTGCTGGTCTTATTTCTGCTCACTTACCCTTGATGCATCTATTCCACAACCCATTGTTTCCCCCAGGCCTTGAAAATCCTGGTCAGTTTGCATGGTAGCCAGCCCATGGCTTCAATGACATGCACTCCATTCTCTCTTCTATCCGGATACTCACTTTTGCAACTTTGCGTTCTTCATATGATATCCCGTTGAGAGAACATTTTAACTACCTCCAACTCCATCACTTTCTTACTACATTAGTATGAGGCCATTCGAGACACTATTGGCTGACTCCCTTCAAAAGTCTTTGCAGACACAGGCCTCATGCACCAGGCTTGATCTACCTTGTCTACTTCACTATCATCTCTTATAGGACTCCTCTGGTTTGTTCCTATCATCAGCAGTGGCGATCGGAACTCAGGGGTTCCGATCAGCAGGACTGGCAGATCATGATTCAAACATTGTCTAAATGCTCAAGGAATGTTATCATATTAGAAAATGCCTACAAGGTCCTTTATAGATGGTGTTATACGCCTGCCCGACTGGCTCGTTTTATTCCCTTATATTCTCCAGGTTGCTTTGGGGGTTGTCAACAAATAGGTACTATGACCCATATTTGGTGGACTTGTCCCAAAATATGCAGACTATGGATTAGGGTCAATGCCCTTCTCCGTTACACATGGATATTAGGCATAATCCCTATGAAGCACTATTATTTAAGCCACTAGTGGGCCTACTTCGTCCTGAGCGGCAGTTAGCATCACATCTATTTATGGCTACAAACTTGACGATCACGAGAGCTTGGAAAACCCCTCTTCTTAGCTTTGAAGCTGTTAAGAATCGGATGAATTTTATAATGGTTAATGAGAAACTAACGGCTATGATGTTAGACACCCACAGTAAGTTTCTGCAGATCTGGGGTCCTTGGATTGATGTGGCCCAACCTTTTAGATTTGACCAGACCCTTCTGTCGGTATAACATTCTCCTGGTGAGATCCCATGGAGCCCTTTCTTTGTCTTTATTATTCTTTTCTTGTTTCTTCTTTCTCTGCTTTTCTCTTTTATTTTCTTTTCTTTCCCTTTCTTTTTTATTTTTTGTTTCTGTCAGTTTTTATATTATATGCACTGACTGCGATACCCCTAGAGAACTGTACCTGTAATGACCTCCTTGGAAGTCCTTGGCATAGAGTTCTGATGTGCGTCCAGTGAGACTTCATGCTAAGCTTTCCCTATTATCTGTATGCGACTCTGGCGACTATTCTTGGTCTATGCTCACCAGCTCATTGGTTATTATTTGTAGCTAACGTAATTTATAGGGTCTCATTCCATCCCCTTTGAGATTGTTTTTTTGTACTTCGCTTCTCTCTGTGTCAATATTTCAGTGCATTTGTTACAGTATGTCCTTCACTAACAGAATTGTACACCTAACTTTTTTTGTATCAAGGAGCTTGTCTCTGACTGTTTCTTTGTTGTTGTGTTGTCTATAAGAAAATTCATTGTAGGGGGCGCATGCGCGGCCAGCTACGGGGATGGACGTTCAATGAAGAGAGCTTCGTCCGCCTGCCAGCCTGCCATCGGCACACTACGGCCCCAGGGAATTCTAATTAGCTCAATAGACCCATTAACCCCTCGCCATCCGACAAGGCTATGACCCGCAGGAGGAAAGCGCCGGGTCACCCTGTCAAAATGACAAGTTTCTTCCCAGCACTCGCTCCCTGCAACCAAGATGGCGCTGGCCCCCTGCAGAATGGCTCATCTGCCCAGCAACAGCACCAAGGGAAGACCACAGACCACCAGGCTGCATATAATCCGGACCCCAGGCTGAAGGGATTGCTCTACCCAGGAGACCCCGGTGAGTCCTCTCCCCCGTCTCCCACAACAAGCAGCCCGGCAAATCCAGACCCAGGCTGGATACAGGATCACCCCCTGACAGACATCAACCTTCTCTCTCAGCTACTGTACTCTCTGCTACTACTCCATCTTTAATTGAATCCTATCCTGCTTCTGACCAACCTGTCACGGAGATTTCCATGAAGAACATGCTCCTTTCCCTGCGACAAACACTACATAATGACCTGACGGCTTCATTATCCCAAATTTCCAATACGGTTCAAAACCAAGAAAAACGCATCCGCCATATCGAGAACAAACTAGGGGAAATGTGTACCACACATAACGATCTTATAGATGCACATACAGACCATACAACAGACATCGAACAAATCAAGCTTAAACTGGCAGATTTAGAGGATCGCTCCAGGCGAAAGAACATTAAATTCCGTGGGATCCCATAATCCATAGCCATAGATGCCATTGTCCCTTTCATACAACAATATATGAAAAATCTTATTCCCACCCTCACTGACGTGGAATTGGCTATAGATCGAGCACATCGAATCCCGAAAACCGTAATTTCTACCTGCGACGATTCCCAGAGACATATTGGCATGCATACATTTTTACCACGTGACGGAAAAATAATGATTGCAGCCAGGAATCTGTCCTCCATCCCTCCAGCCCAAGCAAATATTAAATTGTTCACAGACCTGTCTAAAGCCACACTAAACAACCGTAAGAAGCTCATCAGCATAACCAAAGCATTATGGAACCACAACATCGCATATCAGTGGGGCTTCCCTACGAAACTGTCAAATACCAAGGCAGATTTTTCACAATCGGTTCCCTAGAAGCAGGCATTGAATTATTGAAATTATGGAGCATTATACCAACAGATTCCCGTCAACCAGCATCCAACCGGCTGCAACAGATGGAAACAGAACGGGCATAGCCTCCACTCAAGCAAATTATTATCTCCACGCTTAGTTCCTTGGGTACCAATTTCTAACACACAAGCTGGCAATCAGCCCTGATCGAACAAACTGATCGTCCAAGTTCGTCTCAAGCATGAGCTCTCGAAAGAGTCATGCTTTCTCACGTCTCCATTTTACACAGTAGCAGATACTGCTACACATGTTACTTACGTTGTCTGCAAGTCTTTTTTACCCGTTTTTACCCTTATTTTTACCCCAAGCTACCAGTCATCATCCGCTAGAATTGCCCCTCTCAACAACTCTCTCCACACAGTTGAACACCCAGTCCACAAAAAGTAGCAGTCCCATGCTCACAGAACTGCACACCTGATGGTCCATCGCCTCCACCACAGGGAAGTCCACTCCTCTTCATAGCATTTGAACCACCAAAGCTACGACATTCAAACCATCTACAATCAACAAAATGATAACTATGTCTTTGCTAAATGTCCTAGGCCTCAACTCCCCCTTCAAAAGGTCCCTGCTTTCGAGAGAAGTCCGCACCATTCAACCTGACATCGTATTCCTACAGGAGACCCACTTTGCCTCTTCCAAAATCCCTAAATTCAACATTCCTCAGTTCTCCACAATGTATATATGGCAACGAATCCTAAAAAAAAGAACGGCATCATTACAATCATAAGAGACTCCCTGAAGTTCCAATTGTTTTTGGCAACAGCGGACCCACAAGGTCGCTACCATATATTGATCTGCAATATCAACGATACTACATATACATTGGTGAACGTCTATGGCCCTAACACCAATCAAATTCAATTCTTCAATAAACTTAACTCCCCCATAAATCGACACAGAAAAGGCAGACTACTCATCGGCAGGGACTTTAACATCATCGGTAATCCTCTTCAGGACTCCTCATCCAACAAAAGATCTTCAAGATGGACCTTCAACCAATTTCTCCATTCCAACGATCTCTACGACGTCTGGAGATGTCAACACAGTACAAAAAAGACTATACCTACTATTCTCCATCTCACTCATCCGACTCTAGAATCGACTTCTTCATCACGGATAAATGGACACTGCAACACATCACCTCCTCCAAGATTGGCACTATTACTTGGTCAGACCATGCTCCGATCACAATCTCTCTTGACAGCAGACAATATTCGACTATACCCCGATTATGGCGACTGAACTCATTCCTGTTGAAAAAACAAGACTACAAGCAACAGATAATTGATGCACACAAAACATTCTTCGAATTTAACAATACCCCTGATATATCCATAACCACTTTATGGTCAACATATAAAGCATACATGAGAGGTATTCTGATACAACTAAACGCCCACATTAACAAAAACAGAACCCAACAAATAGATAACTTCCTAACATCAATCAAAACAAACAAAGAAAAAAACAAAAAATCTCAAGACCCAACAATCTCTGCATCTTTGACAGCAGATAGAAATAAATTAAGATCCCTTTTACTCCACAAATATGATCTAAATCTCCAGAAAATGAGAGCGAAATTCTACTCACTAGGTAACAAAGCCAGCTCATTGTTAGCCAAATCGGTAAAACAAAAACGGCTGAAATCCAAAATAGCCTCAATTAAACACCCATCTACAAATACCCTAAGCACAAACCCACAAGACATAGCTAACGCCTTCGCAGAATATTACCAAAACCTATATAACCTTAAAAACGACCCTGACACCATTCAACCGATGACCGCGCCCATACAGCAATTTCTCCAAACGACCAATCTTCCTCAGCTATCCTCAGAGCAACTTGACTCCATTTCCAGCCCAATATCGTCCAAAGAAATAGAAACGTCCATTAAAACACTCCCAATTAATAAATCACCAGGAAATGACGGATACACTAACGAATACTATAAACACCTTGCCACAGAACTATCACCACACCTGACCAAACTCTTCAATCATGCTGCCACCACAGGTTCATTCCCCAAAGACATGTTGCAATCCATCATAACGACTATACCAAAACCTGGCAAAGACCCCCACCTAGTCCAGAACTATAGACCAATTTCGCTACTCAATACCGACATAAAACTTTACGTGAAAATCATATCCCAAAGAATTCTCCCCTACCTACCCACCCTAATACACCCGGATCAAGTAGGTTTCAGCCCAGGTCGCCAAGCACCCGATGTTACCAGAAGAATTATCTCCTTCCTGCACAATTTAGAAAGTACTAAGACCCCCTCCTTGCTCCTATCTTTGGATGCAGAAAAAGCGTTCGACCGGATACACCGTCAATTCATGCAACTCACACTTCAAAAATTTGGTATCACGGGCTGGATGATGAAAGCCATCTGGTCATTATATTCTCACCCATCCGCTAGAGTTCTGACAGATGGCACATTATCCAATCCTTTTGACATATCAAATGGTACAAGACAAGGCTGCCCACTCTCCCCGATAATATTTACACTCCTTATTGAACCCCTAGCTTCCAAACTCAGAGAGGACAGAACATTCACAGGAATTACACATCTTAGCATGGAACACAAAATCAGCTTATTTGCGGGCGATATAATACTTATGGTAACCAACCCTAAAAAATCCCAAACGATTCGCTCACACCTATTTACTTACTCAACAGTTTCATACTACAAACTTAATGAACCCAAATCTTCCATACTTAACCTTCACATCTCAGCCCAACTCCAAACCCAACTAACTAAACAATTCCCATTTTCACGGGAAACAAACAGCATTCCTTACCTAGGAATCAGACTCACACCAGCGACAGACCATCTATACACAGCAAACCACAAAATATTGCTTGAAACTATACCCGAGAACTAAACACTTTATGCACCTCAGAACTCTTCAAACTAGGCGATACTAAAAATGTATATTTTACCCAAAATCTTGTATATATTCCGCACACTCCCCTTACCAGTCCCTAATTCATTCTTCTCTAAAATACAAACAATTCTCACAAAATTCATATGGAACTCGAAAAAAACAAGATGTACCACCAATCTTCTAATTAGACCTACAACTAAAGGAGGAGCAGGACTTCCACACCTCAAATCTTATTACACAGATACCCTCTTAGACCAATTATATTTCTGGTGGAATCCTTCGAAGGAAAAAATCTGGTCCATAATGGAAACCCTCCCTTTTCAACCACTTAAACCCCAAAATACACTCTTGACCCCACCGTCCAAACGTATAGAACCCCAACTAAATCATCCCTGCATTGTAGCCTCCCTACAAGCTTGGCGGTACCTTCTATCCACTAAATTCAAAGACATTAAACATATACCTACTCCAACCAACATACTACACCTCCTCATTCCCTCACTGGACCTATCTCAATGGACAAAACAAGGAATAACCAACATAAGGGACCTCTACACCAATCAATCCTTATACCCCTACCAAACTCTTCAATCCAAATATAATATTCCTACTGCTGAAAATTTTACATACCTCAGAATCGCTCATTGTCTACAAACAACTAACATACCCCACAACACTATATTACCAACTACAGCCTACATCTTCTTCACCAAACCCCAATACCCGGGTAAAGGTATATCCACTTTCTATACACACCTCATAAACTCACAATTTACTCTACAAACAACCTCCCTAACCAATTGGGGAAAAATCCTTTCAGCCCAAATAACTTTAAAATGCTGAGAAAATACCTTCTGCATCACTTATAAAGCTACCCAATGTAGCTCCCACTGGGAGTCATACGTAAAAATACTCCACCAATGGTACCTGACCCCAGTTAAACTTTCGATCTACTGCCTGAAACAGTTCCCTACATGCTGGAGACACTGTGGTGAGCCAGGCTCAACAATCCACATTTTGTGGTCATGCAAATCACTTTGTTCCTTCTGGAATACTACATTCCAATTAATCTCTGAAATAAACAAAATTCCGTTAGTCCCGAACCCCTCATTAGCACTCCTACACATCGGAATAGAGAAACTCCCTACCCATTCCTAAACAATTATTACCCACATACTCTTTTCCGCCAAAATTAATATTACTAGATTATGGAACACAAATAATACCCCCTCAATCACTTCATTAATTACAGACCTTAACACTCAATGTCAAATGGAAAAACTATCCGCAATTAACACTTCCTCCTACCACAAATTCAATTCACAAATTCAATGGCTAAACCACCCAAAATGTTATGTACAACCCTGATGACATCTCAAGAGATGAATTCAAACCCCACACCAAGACTGGTATCTCCTCAATTCCCCAGTTATATACCTTCCTACCCAATCCTACCCTCCCCCACCTCTCCACTAACACCCCCCCCCTTATTCCTCAAACTCCTCACCAAGGTTCTTCAAATGCACACGAATACCTCTGGTGATATTGCTAAACAAGACCAACACCTCATCTGTCCAGAGGGAAGATCTACAACAAAATGATCAACCATATTTTGTCTACTGTAATGTTGTATGATTGAACTTTACCTCTTTTCCCTGTTTATCTTTGAAAAACTCAATAAAAATATTGAAACATAAAATTCATTGTAAAAGAAACAGAGACAGAAAGTGATGGGAAGTTCAACAATTATACAGCTGTCACTGAGATAGGAGGGATCTTCCGATGGGACATTTGTTCTGGTGACATCTCTCTAAAAGGGGATTCTGTCCTATTTTGCAGAAAGTTCTCTCTTCCTGACATTTTTTCTGGTACAGTAATTAAAGAGGAAACAGTGTTTAGGACAGAAAAAACTAACAGGGGTTTCAGCCTTTCTCGACCCATTCATAATATAAAGCTTTGGCCATATATTCAGTTGTAAATTGTAAAAGTCTCCAAAATGTCTAAAAAATCTGCAACTTTTAAAAGTGATAAGCTGGCATTATTTACAATCCATGAAAAGAGATCTATTGATGGTTTTTGGTGAATAAATCAACAATCTCAGGTATAGTTGCCATTGAGATGTCACTGACCTGTCTTCATCTCATTTTTTTATTGCAGAGTACATCGGAGACACTCATGCCATCACACCAAGACCGACTACTATGCAGAATATAACAACTCCACAGTGTGATAATTGTCCAAAAAAGACCAACCACCACACCACACATCGTACCACTGTGCTACCCACCGATCATACCACACAAGGACCTTCTCCTCCACCCTCTCCAAAAGAATATGTCCTGGTTGGAAAATCAGGAGTCTGTCTAAGAATAATGGCAACCTTCATACTAATGGTGAACACCACCGAGATCAGAAATGTAAGTTAGCCAGATCAATGACTATTTGACATCCAGTTCTGAGGTCATAGACAGGGCAGCCAGCAAAGGGCAATGGCCATAAATCTTACAACAGTGTGCTCTTATCATTGGTTGTAACAGTAGCAATTCCCCAACACTTATCAGCTAATAGCTATAATACAGAGGCTAATGGAAGGGTTGTATGGAATGTGGAGAGAATCCAGTAACTGGACATAACACTGTTGTTATCCCTTGTCTTAGGTATTGCAATTTAATATCTACATTTCGTTTAGTTCTGTGATGCCCTTTGCTGTCAGGTTGCAGTAACAATTTCCTTCTCTTCTCAGCTCATAGCTATAGCCATACAATAACTATTAGAGGGTCATATGATATTTGGAGAAATTCCAGCAAATGGTCATCACTCTGTTGATGAATGTATGGATTAGGTGGCCGGTTACTCCAGTTATCTCTGGGAATTAAACAACACAGGGAAATGTTATCACTCCTGGTTGGCCCGGCTGCACTCACCAGCTGTTAGAGATGTATCCAACAATGGGGACCATCTATTCCCCAGAAACACTCCAGCAATACAGACACAGTAAAAGCTGCATGATTGGTAATCCCACTTTTCATTAAACTTTATTGTACAATGTTCATTGCATCTTTTCCCAAACTCTGCTCCTCTTCATGCATTTCACCCTCTTTCAGGGCTTAGCCTAGGATTATACTATGAATCGTTTATGAATCGCACAGGAACTGCAGCAAATTCCTGCGATTCAGTGTGGTGTGATTATTCATTTTGAATGGACTCAAATTGCACCACATCGCACCAAAGTTGTGCATGCACTTATATTGGAAATGCGTGTCAACCAGATCAAATGGTCATTTGGTACCTTACAGTTTGATGCAGGCAGAGGCACGGTGTTTGTGACTTGCATTTGGGGTGTCATTAACATTGCACTGATACCCACTGCAGATCAGTGCATTTTGAATGCAGCGCACGGATCGCAGGTTTCCTAGTCTAGTTAGAGCCTGGGCTTAATCACAAAGGCAAAGGAGTTTTTTCTGTCTCTTTTTTGTTCCCATGAAAACATAAACTGCTCTAATTTTGGGTTGAATAATGGCTGAAAATGTAAGAAGGTTCTACATAGCGATTTGCACCTTTCACAATTGAATGTCAATATTCATTGTGTCTTAAAAACGGTTTTATTGAATATACTGCTAAGGATCATTATTACTATGGAGGTTTCTTATAAAGGGAGGTATGATAATGGAGGAGTTTAAGGAAGACGGAGGATCATTATGGGCTTGTTTAAGGCTGCTGAAGGAACAATGTTATCATTAATATGCTGCACCTTCATGACTGTTAATTGTGGGAATTTTTGTGCATATTAATGCCCCCCACCGCTCTCTAAATCTTTTTCCTCCATGACAAAGCCTTGACAGAGGTTGAAACATGTCAGTAAGGGGCAGAGTTTGGGGGGAGGTGCAATGAACATGGTTTACAAATGTAGTTCTACTCCCATAGCAGCCATGGGAATGCTGTCCATTAATAGAAAATAATACCAGGTCAAGCTGGAAAATTCAGCCACCAAATCCCTGTATATGAAAAACCAGTCAGAAAAGGAACATGAAAAGACTGAGATTGTCACGGTGCTGACACCTTCTCTCAGAACAAAGACAACAACTGTTTTAAAAAAATCAACTTTTGTTACAAAATTAGTTAAAATTGAATGGGGTAAAACTTTCCCCTAAAAATTGCTAAGTCCATAAAGAACGCAAAGATTTCTCAAACCCTCATAATTGTCAAGTCCCGTGCCAAGTCCCAATGTGTTTTGCACTGTGGCTTCTTCAAAGATTGACAGTAGCTGCTAAAGACACAGAATAATACAATATGATACCGTATAAAACCTCGTACATTTACAGGTATAGCAAACATGATAATGCATGGGGGGGGGGGGGGCGTGGTCAGCATCGCATGCAGTAGGATGTGTGTATAGCTGGCTCTGCTGTGTATCCTGTCAATTCTCCTGTTTGGCACATCGTTCTTTGGTCAGAATGGTTTCCTTGGTCCCTGGGGTGTGCTCCGCCCTTCCTGCTGTGATTCGATGTCTTGTTTCTCCAGTCATGGGATGGCTAAATGGGGGAAAGAAACTCGGGCCTTGCCTGAGTCGGCTGGGCAAGATGGATGTACCCTGCACCGTGCACCTAAGGAGAGGCAGAGGGAGGCTGCACAAAAGTTATTCACCAGACTGCTCACCAGGGAAAATTCCCAAAAGCAACTTCTGGACTCCACCAGTGATCAGGACTTAGGCTGTGCAGGCAGCACTCAGATCCCCTCCTGTATTGGCAGGCCTGGAGATCCCATCCTGCAGTTCCGCAGTGAGTATCCCACCAACCCAGTCTCATGGGACACAGGCTGATGTTTCTATTGAAGATAATCCTGAACCCACCCTTAGAGAGATTCTATCTGCGGTTACTGCATGCACCTCATCTGTTGTGGATCTTACTGGGGAGGTAAAGGGGATCAGGGTGGAAACTGACCTTGGTGTGTCAAGATATGCAAAAGTTGCGGGATCGCACTGCGGCCTTGGAGGGGAGAGTGAGCACATTGGAAGATGATTGGCAACCATTACACAGGGATGTGCGATATGTGCATTCGATATCTGCCAGCAATGCCTCTAGATTGGAAAATTTGGAAAATTGTTTATGCCACAACAATGTGTGCACAGCGGGCATCCCAGAGCAGGCTGAGGGTAAAGATCCTGTAGCCTTTATTGAAGCCTGGCTGACCTCTACCTTTAGCAGTGATGTGCTCTCCCCTATGTTTGGAGTGGAGCGAGCACATAGAGTTGCAGCACATATTCTACCGGTTGGTGCTCCTCCTGGTCCCTTTCTGTTTAGACTTCTCAATTATCGAGAAAGAGATACCATTCTTTCCAAGGTCAGAAGCAAGGGTAATCTGTCGGCCGATAATGTTCCAGTATCCTTATTTCCAGATTTTTCAGTGGAAGTTCAAAAGCAACGAGCAAAATTCCTGGATGTCAAAAAATGACTTCGGAGCTATAGTCTCCGGGGTAGGGAACAGTGGTCCACTTTCAAAAAGTCAGTATAATAATCTTTCAGCATCTTTAGTATCCTCAAAACTTTTTATATACCGTATTTTCCGGCGTATAAGACGACCCCCTACTTTTCCTGTTAAAATATAGGGTTTGGGCTATACTCGCCGTATAAGACTACCCCTCTTCCAACGCACACCAAATAAAAATTAAAAAACATCAGATTTGATTTCAATATGGTATGGTATTCCAATGATGGGGCACGATTCCTCGCTCTGACACCAATGATGGGGCACTATTCCTCCCAATGACACCAATTGTGCTGCCTTGTATTACACAAGGCATTCTTTAGCATTCAGCAGTGTCTGTCCCCTTAAGGCCTGAGACTTCCTGTCTGCTAACTTGGGAGGAAGTGACCTCATCTCTTCAGACTGAAGAAATTCTACAATGCAAGTACATGTGGGATGCTGTTCCCTCTTCATATATGGGCTTGATTAGACCCCCAAAGTCTGTAAGTACCCCTCCTATATACTGAGGAATGTTATGTATATAGCTAGGTAGTTAGATATGTACTCATGTCTGTTTATATTTCAGTTTTACCACATTCATCCGCGCATTTATTCACGCACATTTATTCATTCTCATTATGATCACATGTTATCAGTAAAAGATCATCGGTTATCAATCATCGACTCTTTACTGTGTGGACATCAAAGGTTATACTGCCTGTAATCCTCTGTAACCCTTTCATAACTGCAGAGAAGGCAGGACAGTAAAAAGACTTACACGGTTACTTCAGAGCACATTGTGTGAAAAATCTACAGCAAGCCCCACAACACAGAGGAGACTCTTAACTGTTGGTGCAGCAGCACGTGTGTGTGAAATCCCCACAGCACAGCCAGTCTAGGCATAGCAAAGTGAAACTAACTCAGCTTTGTGTACACGCTGTGTACTCCACTCAAGCACAATGCAGCACACAGACACAGAGAAAGATATGAAAGATATCACTAAATTAACCCTTCCTAAAATCTCGTGCAAACAGGAAGAAAATATGCACAGTACGCTGGAAACTAGGTCACAATGCAGCACGCCAAGAACTTATAACAAATCGGATCTGTCGTCATCCAAAGCAGAAACCGCCAGATCTAAGCGTTCAAGTTCCAGGCATTCAAACGTCACAGACCTATCGTCAGTCAGTGCTGGGGCAGCCAGGAGTAAGCATACAAGTTCCAGACATTCTAGTGTCACAAACTTGTCTTCAGTCAGCGCTATCGCCGCCAGGGCACAAGCCAAGGCCGAGGCCGCATGCGCCATGGCCTCCTATGCCATACGGGAAGCAGAGCTTATGAAAGAGCAAGGCTACCTAGATGAAGAGCAGCAGAAGAGTCAAGCTGAAATAAAAAGGAGAAAAGCAGAAACGCTTAGGAGAAAAGCAGAAGTACAAGCCTCTTTACACATACTTCAGCAACAGAAAATAGCTGCAGCAACCATAGCTGAAGCCGAAGTTCTCGCGAGAGCTGCAGATATTCAGTTTGTAGAGAGCGATGTACTGGAAACCCTGATAACACCTCTCAGTACATTCCAACGCACCCGTGAGTACGTGCAATCACAAGCAACCCTGTACCCTGATAAACAGCCTAGTGACGCACCGAAACCATCAAGGACCCAGTTGGGAGCAGACAGCTTTGATGTTACGCATCACTACAAGACTGAACCTGAACCGCCACGTGATAAGTCAACCAATCACGGGCTCAGATACCAAACCGCCAACACGCTAAGAAACCAAGTAGATGGCGATATAACCTCTCCTCGTGCAAAACCAGATCTAGACTACAATAGAGGAGAGCAACCATCTGACCAAAATAGACTTAGTCAAATACCTCAACGAACCTATCAGTCACTATCAGCCAGTAGTCCCGCGTTTGTACCCAGAACAAACGCACCTGACACAGCAAGGGTTACAGACGTGTCAAAATACCTGATGCGCCGTGAGATGGTGAGCACTGGTCTCTTGAAGTTTGACGATCGTCCTGAAAACTATTGGGCCTGGAGGTCATCCTTCCTAAGCAGCACCCAAAACTTAGAGCTGACAGACAGAGAGAAGCTCGACCTACTCGCCAAATACCTAGGACCAGAGTCCTCAGAGCAGGCCAAAAGAATCAGGTCAGTGCATGTCCATGATGCAACAGCAGGACTTGCGATGGTCTGGCAGAGAATGGAAGACTGCTATGGGTC